>NW_013669323.1:23175-29290 GCF_000517525.1 Limulus polyphemus
CAGGAATACAAGGAATATCAAAATAAAGTATAAAAAATTCCCAACTCATGGTTTGCTCCTATGTATGTATATACTCCATTAGAATCCTTTATCTATCCCTATAGGAGCTGCAGGATGCTGATATTTCAGAAACCATATATTACTGTTAAAACTACTACATTTACTCTATATTGACATAGCTAGATTAGAATTTCTTCTACTGAATGATATTTAGCTGTTGGTCTTGCCATTTTTGGAGCTGAACTTCACCAGAAATTGTTCAGACCACATACTGCAACAACAAAACCAATGATACAGGAATATCACATGAAAAATAAGACATCAATCACAGTAATTGTGAAGGATGATAGCTGCTTGTCAAATATAAACCTACACTTTGAGGTGGCATAAAAATTCAACAAAAATCAGTAAATACACTGTTTATAAGACTTTTTTTTTACTGTTCTTTGTGAAATACACTAAATATCATGTAATAATAAAATAGTTTTGAGTAAATAAATAAAAACTGTTGAAACAGTTAAAATCACATTTCTACTTAAAACTTTGACATTTGATACTCAGATGAGCATTCAACACCTGAAAGGTACATACTGGTCAAAACAGAGTTACTTTCCAAAAGGTAAACAAATTTAGTTGAGTAATGTAGATAAGTTAACAAGATTTTCTGTTCTAACTTAAATATCATACTACAAAGTAACATAATACTGTTCAACAATACAGTATCCGCTTTAACATACCACAAATCCATATTTCCTGATAACATCACATTCTGTGACAGTCCCATATTTTTCAAATAATCCTTGGAGTTCAGTTGAGTTGCAGTCATCAGGTAAACGACCAACAAAAATTTTTGTTCTCTGAAAAAGATTTTAACAATGCTTTTAACAATCAATGTAGAAAAAATCTGTTAAAATAACAAAATTGTAATTAAATATCCATTTATGAAATTTAAATACTCTGTTTACATGAATGATCCACGAAAACTTGGTCAGTGCCTTTTAGTATTTAATTAAATATTTGTTCTCTGAAAAATATTTTAACAATGCTTTTAACTCTTTTGATATGGGTTATAGGTGAAAGGCCATGTCATCTTGTTTGTTGACTTGCATTGAAAAGTTTATTGAACTACTATTTCATGAATTTATGTCAATAACTCTGGTATTTTAGAACTATACATTACTCAAGTTGTTAATTTAAAAGTAAATATTAAAAAAAAGCTCGATTTTTGTGAGTCATGTGGTATGTTGAATGCAGCACTGGTTCAAATTAGATGCTTGTGAAGTCAAAATACTAAGTCTACAGTTTCATACGAATTAGAAACTCAAATTACAGATATTGACAAGCTAGAATATAAAATAAGAATCTCTTATCTTTTCAATTTGCCATTATATTGCTCATGTAATAAATTAAACACTGTGGCACCCTGCTCACCTCTTTCCATTTTTGGAAATTCCCCCTTATATACACTTACTGCTATATATGACATTAATAACCAATCGGAAGCCCAGAATGTCCCCCTAGTGGTTTTCTCAGCCTTTTTAACCTTCCTTCTGCCATTTCTTTCTTTTGAAAGAAGATTTCAATGAAGTAGGTCTTTAGTCTCCTCGAAATTTCATATTTTTTTTTAGATCCAAATACATCTTAGTTACTAAGCTTGATAAATTATAGTAGAATTCTATGGTATTGATGTAGTAATTTATGATGCTTTAGTTATTCAAAAGTATATATAAAACCTAAAAAAATATTTTGTTTCATATCCTCCATGTATAAAATTTTTAAAAGGCTTAGCAACCTACGTCAAACAGCAACTGAATACAAAGGTCATTACTAGAAGAGATAATTGTTTGCTTTACTTCTTTAGTTACTGTTCTGTGTTTCAGGAAAAACAACTTTAAGAACTTATTTTAAAATAGCAATAAACTATATACATATATAATGTAGAATAATTGAAATGTGACTGTATTTTACAAAATACTAATCGACTAAAACACAGCCAAGACAAGTTACTTTGTGCAGATCAAAGGTCACCTTTACGTTATTTGATACAGTAACATGAGTGCATGTGAGCCACATCATTGTAACTTCTATATTGTTAGACAGGCACCGGTGAAAGTTCAATATAAAAAAAATAATAAATATATATAGATGTATAATGTTATAAGATTTAAGTTATTTCATCTAAAAATTTATGTTTTCGTGTTATAATTTGTGTTCATTCTAGAATGAAAGATTCATAATTTATGTTTATTTCCTAATTTCTTATGGTGGTAGCGAGATCGGTCAAATCTACCAAACCCGTACAGAGATTAATTATTGAAAATAATAGATAAATATAAAGATTTTTTCTTAAAAATGTTTGATAACTATCTGGACATTATAAAGATTTTGCGTGTGAAATTTCAAAAGTTTCTGATGCATAAAAGTATTTTAATCTTAAAATGAAAATTACTTTGCATGTTGGATAATCAACAAGCAAAAAGAAAAAAAAAGGACATGAGAAAAACTATGCTTTACAAACCTTAAGACTTCATAAAAAATTTGATATTTTGCATATGAAAGCATTGTATTGTTTACTGATAAGCTGCCGAATTTCATTAACATACACTTATTAATTTCAACGTTATAGCACGAAAACTACAATAAGCACAAAATGCTTAAAAGGTCAGTCCCAGGGACAAATCCCGTGCTGAAAGAGTGAAGTATATTTCCGCTATGACAAAGAAAAACAGGAACGGGTTAATGTTTCAAAGTCAACTTATACAGAACAGCTGTACAAAAATAAAAACAAATTCATAGGAAGTAATAGGACAACTGTAAATGCTGAAATGCTACTGAACAATATGATCATCTAAGGTTCTGACTAAGATAAAATTGTCTCAACAACCTACCAAGTAGTAGCTAAAACCAGTTCATCAAACTTTACAAAAGTACAATTTATTTGAAAAAAAAGAGAAATTATACAGTCAGAGGCAATTAAGTATTTACTCTATGTGACACAAACAGAACTTTCTTAACTGTTTCCAGATCACAGAGTATCCATGATGCTATGATTTTTTCTTTCTCACAGTGGAAATACTTAACCAAATTGCATAAGACTTAGTAAACTTCCTAAAACGTGTCTAGCTTCTGGTTAAAAAAATCCATACTTCTGATTTAACATTTCTATCATTTTTTCAGATGTAAAATTTCCAAAATGTTTTGGAAGACACTGTTTTGAGACATAAAAATATTTCATTTTTGCATTTGGTGTTTTTTTGTTACTGATTAGAAAGTTTTCTTTTAGATATCCAATTAATTTCAACTTCTTTAATATTCATTAATATATTACTCATAATACTGTATTTGATGCGATGCAGTTTAATATTCATTAACCTTATGGGCTTGAGTTCATGTATTTTACATGATCTTGAAACCAACATGAAATCATGAAGATATACTACAAGTAAAACAGTAATTTCACTTTTTGAAATTTGGCAAGCTTTTATTAAAATTTAAGTCTTTTGTAAACAAAATATCAGATTTCTCAATTAACTATTCTTACTAAAAATTTGTTCATGAATTCATTGAGTAAGAGTGTTGAGTGCTCCAAGATGCAGTTTAATATTCATTAACCTTATGGGCTTGAGTTCATGTATTTTACATGATCTTGAAACCAACATGAAATCATGAAGATATACTACAAGTAAAACAGTAATTTCACTTTTTGAAATTTGGCAAGCTTTTATTAAAATTTAAGTCTTTTGTAAACAAAATATCAGATTTCTCAATTAACTATTCTTACTAAAAATTTTGTCATGAATTCATTGAGTAAGAGTGTTGAGTGTTCCAAGTGCAAAGTGATTTTCAAGTTTCTTTATATAAAAATTTTCAAATTTCATTTTTGAAACTTCGAAAACCTCTTAAATAAACAAACAATTTTTGGTAAAACTTAATATTTTTCTGTACCTCGTAACCACCATAAAAATATGAAATAAATCTAAATTACCCTTTATTTTAAGAATGATTGCAAATTGTAACAGAAAACTATAACAGTTTATCCTGAACAGCTTAAGGCTCATTACAAAACAGATGTTTATTTAATTTTATTGTTTTTTTTCCCACTGAACTGCATCTAACTAATAATCCCACCACATAAGTTGTAAATCACTCAGCAAATGCATAGCTCACATTATTGTATTGAATGATATAATGCAAAAGCTATTGATGAGCATACCCATTAAAGAATGTCTATTATTATTATTTTCATTATCTTACCTTATCTAGCCTAATAACTGTCTAATTTTTAAATTTTACTTTTGTAACAATAAATAAAAAATATACATGAAAAACAAGAAATTTAGTACTTAAGTCTGACCTTTTGTTTTTTGCTATCAGTTGCAGGTGAAATGTAAACTTACTTTTTTTATAATGGTAACAGTACACTAAATTTATATCTACTTAAGGTGCATTAGCACCTAAGAACATAGAATAACATGCACAAAGCAAATAATAAATATTATAATTTAACTGGCTTTCTAACTAAGACAAGAGAGGCTTAAATTAGTTCCTATAGCTGCTCAATCTGTACATCATGAAATAAACTTTCAAACTGAAGGAGAAATTGACAATACCCTGTACTGAAAATAATGTAACATTATATGTCATCTGAGATTAAAAGTTTTCCTTTCTATTGGTTATAAATAATATAGTATAAAGGAACAGAGAAAATAACTGACAATTTGTGAAAGAGCAGATGTGACAGGTAAGCATAAAAAAGTGGGTCTGAATTTCTAGTTTATGACTCCATAAACAAAGAAAATTGATGGCTATAAAAATTATACTGTGCCTTAGTAATATCTATATTATAATGAATAATTTATGTTAAATTCCATACTTCAGAGAGGGGTGGTAAATAAATTAGAGAAGTGAGAAGACCTAGATAAATATGACACAATCCTCATACTAGGGGAGATTGAGGATTTATTTAAATATTTCCTTATAAAATTAAGAAATTAAAACCTACACCATATCAAAATTTGAGTTATTAACTATTTGTTATTAATATGTCAAGTTTATTCATATAAATTGATAACAAAGTAGTTTAATTAAATTTTGAATTTAACTCTGTAAAAGGTCATGACATAAACACTTTGACCCACCCATAGCAAGAAGATTAATATATTTCATACGTCACTATTTGAAGAAGTTTCTACTTCAAGCCAGAAAAGTCAAGGTATAAAATGAAAAAGAATTGCAGATAACCTAGGACATCACCATTATCTTTGTCAAGTACTACTTTATTTGCCAGAATATTATGTGCACTTTTTCCCCTCCAAATTGTTTGTGCATTATATGTGCACATGCTCAATTTTGTTAGGTAGTTTATCAGAAGCTATTACCAAAAATATCGAAGTATCATTAAAGGTTTACAAAAATATTGCATATCTGATGGGATGGATGATGACATGTTATGGGAATCAGAAGAGGATGAAGCAAAGATTCAAGGAAGAAAATTGGATTAATGCAATGAATTCCATGTTAGCGACAAGTCTAGCAATTACAAAGATTTATGTGAAAATGAATGATTAGCTTAGTGTATTACCACGTATAAACTTTCCAATAAATTTTGTAAAATGGATATGTAAAAAAAATTTCAGTGAAAGATTTCTAAAAATGTTTAATACATTGATAGTTGTTTACTGTATTTAGAAACTATCCAATGCATTTTGAACAACTGATGTGTAAGAAAAACATTTCCTTGAATTTCACCTTTCAAAATTGAGTACGCATTATATTCAGACAAATACAGTATATTAATTCTTGGAAAAATATTGTTGGTTGAGACAAATATTTATCTAATAAATGTAATTTGTTTTCAATAAATTACAAGTTCTATTATTTTTCTGTGTTGTTAGAATATGATAAACTCAATATAATCGATAAAAGAATGTTTGAACTATCAAAATATTTTGCCTTGGCTTACACTCTCCATAAACTTAAAACTTGCCCGATGTCTAGTTATAGAAGAATAATCCTATAGCCTTCGAACAGAAGTAACGTAAAACAAATATTTTCAGGAATACAAGGAATATCAAAATAAAGTATAAAAATTTCCCAACTCATGGTTTGCTCCTAT
>NW_013669323.1:30217-36233 GCF_000517525.1 Limulus polyphemus
TAACATTTGCTTGCTATTTTAAAAGTTATAGCATGAAAACTATAACAAGCACAAAATGGTTACGAGGTCGTTCCCAGGGACTGAGTTTGGGCTGAAACAGTTAACACTCAGTGTGTAAAAAAAAAAATTTGTTGAAAAAGCAAAATTATAATTAAATATTCATTTACGAAAGTTAAATACTCTGTTTACATGAATGATCTACAAAAACTTGGTCAGTGCCTTTTAATATTTAGTACTTCACAAATCCAAAACTAACAGTAAAATAATTTATAATTTACAAAATTAAAACATCAACAGGCAAATATTAAACACAGTCTGGATAATTATATCAAACCATAATTTCAAATATCAGTATATTATTAGTTATGTATTCATTTCATGTTGTTTATTGTGGTATATTTTGCACAGGTTATCATGAAAAGACAGTGTTCTCATTTCAAAGTTGATCATTTGCTGATCACATTTAGTTTTGGTTATTACTTTCCTAACATGGTGTGACACTATTACCCTCTGAAGGTAGCCAAAAGTTTTTTACAGAAATGTTAAAATGTTTGAAACCAGATACACAAAGAAATATATCACAATGGTTTATCCACATCCATAAAGGGGAAAGTTATAGTTACACTGTCAAACAATTAGTTTGTAGAATAGAGCCTGAAAAAGGTTGCAAAATGCTAACTAGGTCATTTAATAATCATTCTCTGCACAAAATAACAATAAGTAATCACCAGTGAAGTGATTACTAGTTATCAAACAGAAAAACAAGTTTCCCTGCTTCACTCCTGACTGTACAGCTCACTTAAGCTGTCATTAACCCTTTTGCTACATAGTTTGGATATATCCAAATAAACATTTATAGCTACTGACTGTGAAATTCAAATTTACTCCATGGCTACGAAATAGTTTCCCTCTACTGCAACACGCGGAACACTCATGAAACCTGCGTTCATGCTGCCATCTGTGTTTTACACAGTGAAATCTGAATGTTTATGTGCCTCTTTTCAAAATTGCCAACCTTGCAGGAACATATATAGAATCTATATGAAGACAGCTTCTTTATACCTTGGATATTGTTATCTATATAATTTGATATTTTGTAGTGATTTTGGCCTCTTATTTACTTGATTTTGCCTATATTTATGCCATTTACTGGAGAACACTTTTCTTCTCATTTTCATCAATTTTTTGTTTAAATCATTATTTTTCACTATCCAATATGGTTTTTAAGAAATATTAATATCAGATATAGAAAATACGGCTTCTTTCAATATTGAAAAAATAATACAAAGAATCA
Organism: Limulus polyphemus; assembly: GCF_000517525.1. NCBI lineage: Eukaryota > Metazoa > Arthropoda > Merostomata > Xiphosura > Limulidae > Limulus > Limulus polyphemus. The sequence goes on from NW_013669323.1 coordinate 31,512, forward strand.
AATTCATACTTTTATTTTTTGGTGGATAATTGACATTTTTTGGAAATTAGCCTGAAAATTAATTGCACATTGAAAGGGTTAAGATCACCAAAAACTGGCAGCAGTATCAGTTGGACTCCAAAGTAAGGTTAAAATGAAGTAATTCACAAACACCGAGCTGCCTCAAAAGTCAATACCCACATTCTCCACCTTCAGAATGGCATTCTTTAATGAATATTTTGTTGCCTGATTAGGCCAATAAATAATTTAATTTATGCATATTTACAAGGTCCATAATTAGTATGCATTGTTTAGATTACAATTCTTCATTGACTAATTCTTTGATGTTGAATATTTTTGCCTTTAACATATCAGTTTGTTATCCTAAACTGATTATCATCTATTAATATGCATTTCAACTGATTAATTGTTAACAAACTGGTACATGTCTACAAACAAGCTAATAGAATTGACTATTAATTCAGGTACACTTTTCTTAGCTGAATAACGGCTTCCAATTTTAGTTGTGGTCTTTTTATTTCACAATATGCAAAAACAAAAAAAATAACTACAACATATCTTTAACTGATAAACATTACAAGTTCTTATAAATGCTACTTAGATTCCCCCACAGTTCAATATTAGTAACAACTTCCAAGTAAAAGTAAAGAGTGTATATTAGTAATAGTCAACCATATTACAGCTGCTACATCCAGTCCTGATAAAGCTTTTCACACACTGCCAGTGCTCTTCAGATTGGATGGTATATGACAGGTTGTGGTTGAAATGCTATTTGTGTTTGTAAAATGCCTGACAACAAACACCATGTGTGTGTGACTTGGCATAAACAGTTAGTTAGATACCATCTTTATGTCTCTTTTTGGTTGGATACCTTAATTTTAAGCAAGCTAAAAAAAAATAGGCACCAATTCCCAACATAAAGGATCATTTCACCCTTCATAGCATACCCACTTCTGAAAAAACAACAACAATAATTTAAACACACCCTTTATTTTTCAGATCACATATGCTGCCTATTACATTGTTGTTAAGTGCCTAACTTGACTACTGCCATGTTAAACTTTTGTTAGGTTCTTGAATTGACTTCTGCCCTGTTAAACTGTTATAAAGTGTATGACTTGACTATTGCTGTGTTAAACTCTTGTATGCTGCCAGCCTCAACTACTACGAACAACTTATTACTAAAGCTGGGCAATTAACTCATTTACCTATGAGAATTGATTCATTAATAATTGTCACATAAAATAATCAACTAATCAAAATTAGTGTCTCATAATTACAGTTTTTGATTATTCCAAATATTCAATATATTTTCATCATTATTTGTTATCTATTGAAGTTTATTCAGCATAATCAGAGTCACAACTCAGAAAAATAATCAACTAATTTAAATTATGTAATGGAAATAATTAATTCTTAAATAAACCACATTTCTTTTATTAAACATTGTTTGATACAGAACTGTGAAGTCTACCATTTCTAAAAACTTCTACTCATTGGCACCTGGAGGGAGAAGCAGCTTCACCCTGTTTTGGGAATCTGGCTCGTTCCCTGGTAGTATTGAGTCTGATTGGTTATACCTCAAAATTTTGTTTGATGCAATTTTATACACTGTTATTTAGTCCACATTAGGAGATTCTGGTACAAATCTTGGTTTCTATGACAAGAATATTGCTTATTATTGTCTCTTTTTTTTAACTTGTTTGGTGTGGCTTTGATTTAATGGAGCCTAGGGTTAAATACAATACTTATGATAAAGTTGAACGATGCGTGAAATCGATTTGCCAATTTCCAATCTCCATTGTATTAATTTCATCACTATTTTATCCATTAGCAATGATGAGAAATGTAAAGCATTATGCTTTCATTAAAAGAAAAAACTGAGTACAAATGGTGAATATTTAAAACAAAACATACTATCTGTATTTCAAATATAAGAAGACATTTTTGGGATATGTTTTTGCCTTGACCATTGCTTAATAAATTATAACCTGCTTTACACATTTTTGGGATATGTTTTCGCCTTGACCATTGCTTAATAAATTATAACCTGCTTTACACACTTAGAAGATATTTGTCTTTAATAAAAATATTTACTAGTTCTCTTCTCACAAAACAAAAAATGCTAGTGTGAAAATGAATAATACAAGCTCTAGTAACATAAAAGTATTGTGTATGGAAAAGGTTAGTCACCATTTTATTCTATTGTACACTTAAGATGAAATTGAATAGAAAGCTTGTAACTGGGAAAATACTGTACTTACTGGTGCCATTTGCTATAACTTAAGTCACTAACTCGGGAACCTGGAAGAGAAAATATAATCCTACATTATACTATACTTCTTATACAATAAACATAAAACTATCAAAACCAAAGAAATTTGTTTAAATTAATTTTTCTCTAAACCTTTCTCCCATTACAAGATTCTTCTTAACCCTTTTGAGACCAGTCGCAGGTGAAAAGCCACCATGTCATCTCATTTGTTGACTAGCATTCAAAATTTTATTAAACTACTATTTCATTAATTTATGTCAATAACTTTGGTATAAAACTGTGGATTATAATTCAAATTTTAGTAACATACATATTTTAAAAAAACATAGATAAACATTAATTTTTGTGTGTCATGTGATATGTTGAATGCAGCATTGGTTCAAATTAGATGTCAAAATACTAAGTCTATAGTTTCGTACGAATTAGGAACTCAAATTACCAATATTGACAAGCTGGAATATAAAATAAGAACGTCTTATCTTTTCAATTTGCTAACATATTGCTCATGTAATAGAATCAAACACAGTGGCACCCCACCCATCTCTTTCCATTTTGGGAAATGCTCCCTTATATACACTTACTTCTTTATATGAAATGAATAACCAATTGAACCCATATTTCAAGGAGGTAGGTTATGTCTTTCATTTGCTCGAAATTTCCTATTTTTTTTAGACTAAAATACATCTTAGTTACTAAGCTTGATAAATTATAGTGGAATTCTGCGGTATTAATGTAGTAATTTATGATTTTTTAATGATTCAAGTATATATATATATATAAAACCTAAAAAAAATTATTTTATTTCATATCCTCCACATGCAAAATTTTTAATGGAAGAAGTACATATGGAACCAGCTAAAAAGAAAGCAACTCGACGAGAAAAACCTGATCTCCTCCCCAAGGTCCTGATAAAAGCCAGGCATAAAGATGTAGGATGTGAAGGGCAGGATGTAGGACCGGCGACCAAGAAGATGGGGAGAAAACGGAAGAGGTACAGGAGGGGAGAGTAGCAGGTGCTGTATCCATGGAAACCAAGGCTGAGCTGGCCAATAAGGCGCATTCAGAAGGACCCGACAAGGAGTGGTATGGATGACCGAGATCACCCGATGAAGTTATCAGATAAGAGGATAAACATAAAGATATTTTTGGAACTAATCTCAGCTGAAGACATGGAGCACCAGAGCAACCAAAGGAGAGGTAACTTGTCATTGAGGCTCATAGCCAATGCATCCAAGTGGGGAGAACCCCACCAAGTGCAAAATGCCATTAAAATTAGGGGAATCTAATGATCACTTTGTCAGATATATCCAGTCGGGGTGGGAAGGACAATCCACAATAAGACTGAAAGCACCTAGCACATGTCACACAATGAAATGTGTTGCATGTGGGCCTAGTATAAGAGATCCAATGTCCAAAAACATAGATATCTTGACCAGGTGCCCCCTTTGTGATTGATATGTGCTACCACCATAGAATTGTCAGAATGAACCATCACCAGAAAATGTAAAGTGAGAAGAAGAAAGTGATTCAATGCCCAACGTACAGCTAAAAATTCAAGAACATTGATATGTAAAGCACTTTTGTCCACAAACCAATGCCTCAAAACTTCCTGGTGGTTGTCCCATTCACCCCAGCCCTGCAGGGATGCATCCGTGAAAAGATGTAGATACAGATGGTAGGGAGAAAGTGGCATGCCTACTGAAGTATGTGCCTTGACCAAAAACCAAAGCAGATAGTCTCGCAGAGTAAGAGGAAGGGTAATGGGAGTAGAAAGAGGATCCCACACAAGGTATCCATTGATTGTGAAAAGCCTACTGAAGGGATCTCATACGAACACAACCAAGCGAGACTAGTTATGAATGAGCCACAGGAAGCCAGTAGTCTATGTAGTAGTGAAAATTCAACCCCAGATCATGAAGATGCCGAGCAACTGCTCAGACTACTCGATAGAAGACATAAAGGGGCCGAAGCAAGCCCTCCTCAGAACCTTTATCAAGAAGTTACTGTCTTTCTTAAAGTAAAGAATCGAACACTAAACACAATACTCTGATGAAGCCTAACTAGAAATACAAAGAAACAATAACCCCTTTTGATTTATATTGAACAAACTGCCTGGAAACTGATCAGCTGAGTCTGAGGCATACCAGATGTGGGGAGAGCAGGAAACAATGTGTTTAAAACCAGAAGTACACATCTCAATTCCCTTTAAAATGTAAACATTTTACTTTTAAATATATCACACACACACACTCTCTCTCTCTTTCAAAGGACAATAAAGAATTGGTTGTACATAACTTGCATGAGAAAAAGGCATATTTGAGTTCACAGATCCAAAAAGAACATATACAAGGGTGGTAACATATACACCTGGAAAAAAGTTAAGCACCCCCAAATATTTTCAGGATTGCTTATTGAAAATAAGGTTTAATTTTCATGATGTTGAGCAA
>NW_013669323.1:37151-46026 GCF_000517525.1 Limulus polyphemus
CCTTTTAATTATGTTTGAAATTATGAACATTGCTCAACATCATGAAAATTAAACCTTATTTTCAATAAGCAATCCTGAAAATATTTGGGGGTGCTTAACTTTTTTCCAGGTGTATAGTTGGGAACCACAAGTTCTCTATACCATCCTTTAGTTTAGTAGAAAATGGAGTTTGTTGCACAACCATATTTCATATTAGTGACAGAAACTAATCAAAAGTTTAGAAAATCTGACTACATCAAGTAGCTGATAAGAAACTACAACAGAAAAATGAATAAAGGTAGAAAATTTACAAAACAAACACAATCTGGATCAAAATTGCAATGGAATCATAACATATCAAAGGAGTACCCAATCCCCTATGGCTAAGTGAAAATAATTTTGGGATTTTCTGTTCCCAAACCACATAAGCAACAATGAGCAAAATCATTCAAGAATCAGATCTTCGGTAATATGCAGTGCAAAATAAATGTGTAAATTGCAAAACTATTTCTGGTTTTGAACATAACCTACAACTTAAATTAGGTAGAGTATTAACACAGAATTCTTAACCAATCTAAGAAACTGCTGCATGTATATTGTGGATAATATAATTCACACTATAACCATAAATATAATAATTAACATGGAAAATCTGTTAGTGTTATTACAACAAGACTTTAGAAAGAGAGTATTTTTGTTGTTTTTTTTTCTTGGAAAACGTAAAAGTACTAAAACTAAAAGTGCTCTTACTCTTCTTAGTCTTACTCTCAACTAAAGTCTAACGATTAAAATGGCATTTGTTAAGCTTGACTGGGAAAATTTGCATAACTTCTAAGCAGTATTAATCAAATATTATTTTTGAAAATTTTCAGTGCGTTGTGTAAAATATAACTCGTGTAACTTGTGCAAGATGTAACCACAACAATGGAAAATAAGCGAATCTTAGTCGTCACGTTATCTTAACAATAAAATTACTCGTTGCTTTTTAGGCTTAACTTCGACCTTAAGCGTAAAACAGAAGCTAAGTAAAAGGAGTAGCTAATTCTCTTTCTACGTGAAAAAATTAAAATATTTCAAATATCTATTTCTTAATCTATTCATATCATTATTTATTAAATTGTGATATCAAATGTATATTTATTGCGCTAAATAGCTTACCAATTTACATACACCAAATGACAGCCACTCTACTACGAGTAACACTGTAACAACACAAAAAAAGGACAATCGCCGCCGTTTGTGAAAATTTGCCATCTCGTGTATTAAAATATTCACATAAATGCTGATAAATATTATATATAGTAATTAGCTATAAAAATAATTGAGTTGCAGCGTTACCGAATCAAACAAGGCGTTCCGTAGGGAAAATAACAAAAAGGCACTTTTGAGCTAGGTAATAATTGTTTTAACATGTAGCAATGTCGATTACAGGCATATAAAAAAATTATATTCGTAGAAACATATGACGATCTTTAACTTTGCTTTAATATTTGTATCTCATAAAAAAAAAAATTAAAGATCCCAAATTTCGTTCTATCTTACATTTTTGAGATACCTTAATTATGTCTAATTATTTAACATAACACGCAGACAACAAATGGCCATTTGGCTCACTCACACTTTATTTTTTTAAAATTAGAAATTCCCCTTTTTATCTGTTGTAAAGAGCCGACTCCCACAACTGCTGACGGCAACTCATTCCATAAAACAATCACCCTGTTAGAAAAATAAACTTAACTGGCGCCTAGCTTTGGCCTGTCTTATCCGAATCTTAAGCATGTGCGCTCTTGTTCTAATATGTTCATAATACAGGAAAAATATATCACAGGCCCTTTATCCCATTGTGGTAACGATGCTCTTTCATTAGGTAGGTTCTTTCAAATAATTTGGGGAAATTAGGCTAAGTCTAGTTCGTTTAATAGTTTATTTCTTCCTTCACTATTTTACATACTTAAACACTGTGGTGACTTTTAAGCCACGGTTACAAATAACGCTGACTGCACATCATTAACGTAAAAATCAAATTATTTGAACAAAATAACTCAATATTCGATGTACCTAAACACAGTTCCAAAAATACAAATACTGACTAATTTACTCAACTGACGAGAAAACAACTCTCTCAGCTCTTTTGTTACGTATCCTTTTTAACAACCTTTCTTTCATTCTTCAATGAACCCCGTATATATAATCTACCATCAAATTTACTATAAAACTCTGTTGTCAAATCTTTTATAATTTTCTAGGTGTTCTAGGCCTATTTTAATGGCATCATCATAACCCACAACTCCCTAAACGCCTAAACTGCATCATTAAAAATATAGCTTACAACACTGCCCCTTCCTGAATAGTGAAATCTCTTGAACAATCCTAATACAAAGATAAAACAGAACACTAACCTGTCCATTCACCAAGACTTTCTCGTGTTTTTCTCTTCCGAGACCAATGGTATGGAATAGTCCCTTATCCCTTGTTGTCATTAGGAGAATCCTTACTAGATAGTGGCCAAGTGAATCCATAAGTAGCTCCTTCTTAGTTTACCTTCTGGAAGCAGTCTCGACAAGAACTAATGACTCCTCAACAGATTTACACTACCAATTTTTTTCCAAAATTACCCAGTTGGCTGTAATCTTACCAAAGTACTTCAAAAGATAATCTTCGTAGAATATTTTTACTTGGATTGCCTATTCTTTTGAATTCTGTAGTCTACATCCTTGATTCTCTTTAGTACAATACATGACCCTTCCAAACCTTACTTAACTTTGGAGTTTGTCCTCTCTTGATACGATAAATGTTTAGCCATGCCATATCAACTTGATGAAATCTAATTTTATCAGTATTAACACCATAGCAACCTTTCGTTTTATCACAAGCTAATTTAAGTCTTTCCCTAAAAAAGTCATGTACAATATATTTATTCTTCACATCTATGAGAGCTCTTCCAACAATTAATTCCTCGGAACATGCCTTAGTATTTGTTTCCATTATGTCTCAGTAACTAGATGAAGAATTATTACTAATAACTTCTGGTATGAGTATTTCCTCTTTTTTTTTAATGCAATGATCACCATCGCTGCTTCACTGGAAGTTCAACCTCTGGTGTAGTGATTGTCATGTAGTGCATAGGGATTTCCTAATCATAGACGGAATAGCTATTTGAAGCTAGCTTATCCTCGCATCAATGTTTCAACATGAAGACAATTCCCAATACACACTTTTCCTTGATGTCAATTACCTACACATCACGAGGCATAAAGAAGCTTCTTACAGTAAGGGTAACTTCTAGCTTTCCTCTTCTGGAACATTATGTCCACTTAGTGTTCCCCTCACCCCCTCTTTATTCTTTATTCCTGGATTCACCTTTCATTAACAAATTACGTCAACCAATTGTAGTTGCGGAAATAGTGTTGGTCAACATACTTCAAGGTTTTCCACCAACAAGTGGACCCATGGGCGATTTTTCTAAAAAAATGGACATATTTTCTCACTTGGGCTAGATGGAGTATTCACAGCTGAACTTTGTCCCATAAGATCTGTTAGTTCCTGTCTTTTTATGTCTTATATCTATATAAGCCATTTATTATAATAACTGTTATCATAAGAAAAAATATTATTTTTATTGTTGGCTGGAAAGAAGTTTAACATTAGGTTATGAGTATAATGCCTAATTCATGAAATGTTCTTCAAAGATTTATAACAGTTTGAGACGTTCAAAATGCAAACTGGACAGCAATAGATGGATCATTGAGCTAGTCCAGTTAGTCAGTGAACTTAGTAAAGTGAATGAATTGGTAAGAGCATATTTGTCAGCCAGCGAATAAGTCTATTACTTGCCTAAGTCATTGTGGAGTTATTTGGTTTATTTTCTAAATTTTCAGTTCTGTTTATGATACAGTAACTGAGATACAAGAAGTATAGTACATACAAGAAAAGCAGCAACTGAATGAAATTATTAAGTGAGGTCTATCACTCAATGAATATCAGTTGCATAGAAACTGTAGAACTCATAAAGCCTGTAGTTGAAGAAATAAAATATTTTTGTTATCATTACTTGGGCTAAACCTTGCACTCAAGAATTCTTCCAAATGATACAAACAAACTCACACAACAATTAAAATCATTACAAGCAGAGCCTGCTTTAAGACAAGCAAGGCAACTGTAAAGAACCTCTCTATATGGGAAATTTGTACATATACATTTTTATGAGTGATTCTTAAAGATGAAATTCTAAAACCCAAAACCACATGGTCTACCCATCAATGAATGTGCCACAGTGTTCTGATGTACAATATTCATCACATTTTTTCAAATGACAAATACTATAAAGATCCTCAAACTTTTCACAGTCGTTATGACCAGCTGTGATTTCAACACTGGTGTCTAAAGTGGGATTATTTTGGTAACTCCAAGATGAGACATGTGCTTAAATCAGTATTAGCAATTTAACAACGAAACATTAGAAGGAAGATCAAGAAGAATGAAACAGAAAATTAAAAGAAGATCAATGGAGAGAGGCAAAATTTAAGAAAGGAATTACTAGAATGAGACACAAGATGTACAAACACAAATTAGTTTGATGTAAGACAAGGTCAAAATGTCATAGGAAGTGTACAATAGGATATCAGTAAAATGATAAAAGAGGTACAAAAGGACATTCATAAACTACAGAAGAAGTGTAAAAAGCAAGGTTAATGAAGTGCAAAAGGACATCAGCAAGGTACAAAATAACTTCAACAACATGATAAAACATCTGGAAGGTGAACTGGCAAATGCTTGGAACAAAACAACCATACTTTGTGGCATATAGCTATGTACCTAAAATGTCTTACCTTCTTTAATTGGTAAGTGAATGCTCCAAGCATTCACTTAGAATGTTTAAAACTTTTTATGCATGCATGTTTTTGTTTAAACAACAAAACGTTGGTTAAGGAATTTGGTCAAATTCCTTTCATTTTAGCTACTTATTATTCTGGATCATTACCCTATCTTTTAAAATTTTCTTTGGAAAAACTGCTGTAATGAATGTACTATGCAAAGGCAGACAGTGATCCTTTCCAGTGATAGGTCAGGTGCTTTATCAAATATATAAACTGTCCTCATTTTTCTACTGAAATGACCACCAATGACATTGGAGTACATTGAGAGGGAGGCATTATAAATATTTTATGTATTACTTTGCTCTCTTACCTTAGAATTCTATTACATTTTCATCTTCCTAATAAGCTCAAAAACACCAATAATATATTTGATCTCCAGTCAAAGCGCTGTATGCTTTCCAGTACAGTCGTAACTTCGTTGTTTTTGTGATTGAAGATAGATTTCCACTTTGTTCACAATGTGTCCAATCTTTTTCATACTTCAAAAGCAATAAAAATCAAAATTCAAATTTATTTCATAATAAATTTTTTGATCAAACCTCTAGACACTTGCAGGCAAATACTACATGCAAGTTAAATCAATGTCTCTTAAAATACTCCAATTTTTTTTCAATTACTCAAGAATTCCAACATCGAACATCATTAACTATGCCATGGAAACAGGAGAACCTATCTGATATGCACTTGTTATCATAGATGCTGTGCTATTTATGACTGCAGGACGTTCTTGTACTTCTCCATCTACCTTACTAAGTTGTGAAATTTAGCAGACCAGTTCAACAACATCATACAGTCAAGTAACCAACAGATCATGACCGAAAACTACTATACGAATGATTCAGGTGCAATTTGAAATAATTTCCAAGGTAAATAGATGGAATAACGATAAGCTAACTGTTCATACACGAAGTCTACGTATCGTGTAGACTATCTCTAGGGGTTCATTTTGTCTTCGTCTTGAACTTGTGTTGCATGAGGTTTTTCTTGTATAATCTATCTGTATCCTGGCACAGTAGATCTTGTACCTCTTTCTTTTGCTTACCAGTCAGTTTTCCACTGATGTTGATGTCTTTGTACATCTCAACTCCACCAAGCATCCTTAGTTCTAGTAGGTCTTCAACCTCTATGAAAAACTCGCCATCTTTTGGTTCTGTACTTATAACAGCTACATCTGTCTTATCCATCTGTGCCTCATTAGCTGCATCATTAAGTCTTCTTCCCTCTCAAAGTACTTCTTTAACAAATTGGTGTGGTAGCTCTTGGTCTTACCATCCACTTTTACTTTATAATTCATTCTGTTGACCACTTTCTGCACTTCAAAAGGTCCTTTCCACTGCAGGGTGAGTTTGTTTTTGTCTGTGGGTAGCAGAACCAAGACTTTCAGACGGACCTTGAAACGTTGATCATTGGCCTTCTTGTCATAGAAGTGCTTCTGACTGTCTTGAGCTGCATACAAGCTCTCTCTCGAGAATTGACAGGTCTCCTCCAGTCGGCTTCTGAAGTCTAACACGTACTGGTATGCGTTCCTCACTTCTGACTCTTCTCCTGTCCACAGCTCTTTCAATATCTGCATTGGACTACATACTTTTTTTCTGTACAGCAACTGCTTGTGGGACTTCTTGGTAAGCAAATGATACTTGCTGCAGGTACCTGTCTAGTCACGTGGTCTCTCCTGGAACATTTTCTTCAGCATGCTATTTAAGACTCCATTGACACTATCACAAAGTTCATTACATCTAGGGTTGTATGTGTGGCAAAGAGTTGCCTAGTGCTGATGAGTCTGCACACCTCTTAAATCAATTTTGAAGTAAACCGGGTCCCTCTGTTACTCAGAACTTTTTGGAAGGCCTACTCTACAGAACACTTACAAATGAGCTTCTGCTACTCCCTCCATCTCTATCTTTGGCAGTGCCATGACTTTTGGATAATGTGTTACATAGTCGATTACTGTCAGCACATACCTGCTGCCTTTGTCAGAAATAGGTGCTAGTCATCCAAACACGTCCAAAACTACTCTGTTCAATGGCTCTTCTATGAGAGGCATCTCACCCAGTGTTACCTTGGCTACCTTCCCTCTAATTATTGTAATGGGCCCTTAGAGCTAGTCATTGGAGCTTTGACTTTACTGCCAATTACACAAACTTTATTTTATTGAAGAATGCAGATGTGAGTGGAGCTCACAAATCACTAACTCGAGGAAATTTGCAGTTAGACTAAAGAAACTGATATTCAACAAGATACATCAATTTTATTTACATTCTTACAACGACATACACTTTTTAATAACAGCAATTAAACTTTTAATAACAATCCAACTTTCAAGTTAATCAACATTAACAAATACAGCTCACATATAAGATATTCCACTCTATTACAACTATTAACTTCTTTCATAAAATTACATTGATTGAACAAGAGAAACAGCAATTCTACTTACATCAAAGTTGAGAAGGTGTATCGCTGTAAGCTAGATACCTTCATCATTGTGCTGGTCCAGTACTGGAGAACTATAGTCAGCCCTTGGAGAACTCTTAATTCGTCCTGGAGAACTGATTTTTCAGCTCCAGACATGAGTTTTTATATGATATTGTTACGTATCTGCTTGTTTGTTAATTGCTGGTAGAAATTATTTCCGAGGAACTTCAACTATACAAAATCTTTCTTGATTAAACCAGTTTATTTTGTCTCGATACAAACTTTAGTACACAGTAATTCCACAATCAGTACGTTTCTCGTCACCTTAAACTTAACAACTTCTATAATACACGTTACAAATCACAGCTATTCACAATCTCGATAACTTCACTCTCGACAAGTACAAACCCACACTTCATATTACCGTAACTACTGTTCGCTTCTTTAATTATCTATCTATCGCTGGTTTTCTGTCAGGCTTATGTACTAACAAAGGGGGCGTCTCGAATACATTCGGGCCTCCCCGATCATTCATGATCATTCGAGAAATTTCACGCATGCTACCAGCGCCAAACGCGCCAGCAGCGTCTCGTGACTTCCGCTGTCGTAACACTGCTCCTTCCTTAGTATTGTTCGTCCCGAACAATAACCACTTACATTTAACCGATAAATACTTAACAATAACTTAATTAAATGTACAGAATTTACAAACACAAAATTAAAATACAACAAAATTTCTTAATTTTACAGAGCGTTTCTTTTTTTAATACTGGTCTCCGTCTCACTGGCTTCTGTTTCACGTGGGATTCATCTGCTGCATCAGGAAATGTCCCATTATTGGTAGCAGTCACATTAGTGGTAGTAACTTCATTAACAGTTTCATTGTTTTCACTTTCAAAACTGGGTAGAGCTTCTTCTTCAACAGTGGCTTTTTCAGGTGACATGTTTTCAGCAGCGTCATTTGTTCTGTTGTTCATTTCATTCCAACTGAAATGTCCTGAACCATGATAACGCCAAAGCCTGTTGGCATGCACCACCTTTGGCTTATCTTGCCGACCACATTTTATTCGGAAAGCCACGTCTGAGAGACGATCCACTATGTCATATGGGCTTTCCCATGAAGAAGACAACTTAGGAGACTTCCCTTTGGTCTTCCTGGGATTATACAACCACACCTTTTTTTTTTGGTACAAAGCTGACTTCAGTAGATTTCTCATCATAGCATTGCTTCATAGAATCAGCAGACATTTTTAAGTTTGAATGCACTTGATGGTGAATATCATCCATTCTTTCCGATAACACTTTCACAAACTCTGAAAGAGTTTCAGGATACTCTTCGTAAGGTGGGCTTCCTGTTATCAGGTCCAGTGGCAACCGAATTTCCCGACCAAACTTCAGCTTTGCTGGATTGTATCCAGTGGCTTCATGCTCTGCTGTTCTATAGGCCATCAATAGTGGAGGGAGTAAGACATCCCAGTCATCTTGGTGGTTACTGCAAATCTTTGGCAATTCCTGTCCCAGTGTCCAATTGTACTTTTCTACCATCCCATCAGACTGTGGGTTTGTTTTGTTTGTTTTTAATTAAGCACAAAGCTACACAAGGG
>NW_013669323.1:47026-52783 GCF_000517525.1 Limulus polyphemus
TTTGCCGCTTCTCATTTCCATCTCTTTCTCTTTTTTTTCTATCCCACTTCTGACACCAATTTGTTACGTCTCCGTTCGTTAATTAACTTTCCGTAACTTCGTTCCGACGAAACTTTAGCGGCACAAGTCCTTACTTAATAAAACTGGTTTATTCTTTTCGAATACAACTTTACGATACACTTATTTTCAACAGTCGCTCTATAACAAACGCTATATCAACGAACGTCAACAATACTTCTGACTGCAGTTCAATTACTCACTATTTACACACACATTATTGTCCCGTCACGTTGTCACCCTCTTTTATATACCAGACTACCTTATGTCTAGTAAATGCTAGACCATTCGCCAAGGTACCGGATAGTTCTAGAAACGTGGCGTGACACAAGTCATGTGACTCCGCTGACGCAACACCTTATTAACATTATGCTGACCTACCCCAGCCTTACCTATCACTATATGCTCAGGTGGTATTACTTTTTCATTTACGTTTAACACTTTTATAGGTGCTGTATCTCACTCGCATACTTTACTAATAAAAGCAGCTATATAAACCCCGCATTTTCTATCTCAATAAGTTCAACTAATACTTCTTCATTATACTTAGTCATTTACTTTAGCTTCAACAATAAAATGATTTCTCACAGGTACTTCAGTCACTTTAACTAATCTTTCTTCTGTCTGTTGACTTGTCACCTTTGGTGGTATCCTGTTTCTAGTCAGCCACCTCTGACTCATTATTCTTGGAGTTACCAATTATACTCCTTCTAGGGGCTTCCATATACTGTTCTGACAGTTGATTATCTCGTCCACGTCTCGTGGATGCTTTCTCCTTCAGGAACCGTGACATGTCAGTTTAGCATTTGATCATGAACTGATCACATTGGTCATGACAGTCCATCTTGTGAAGTACTGGTGTAGACATGCCAGAAACTGAAAAACAGTTTCTTTGGTGTCAAGTTTGACTTCTCTGAACTTCTGGTGAAAACCTTCTTTGGTAAGTTCATAACATTTCATCAATGCTGCTTTTAACTTGCTGTAGTCCATGACATCTTCTGACATCATGCCTGCATACACTTGTAGGCCTTTTTCTGTGAGAGGTGGGTGAGACAGACAGCCCAGTCATCTTTGTCCCAGTTCTGACTTTGGGCGAATCTCTCATATCTTTCCAAGAAAGCATCCATGTTACCTTTCTGTTAATCAAACTTGGGCAAATCGGGTTGGCTGGCCCTGACACAATTGTCATTCTTGGGTCCTTCATGTTGTTGCGTCATCGAGATCACATGACTATTCTTACGCCCTCTACTTTCTAGAACTATCCTGTACTTTGGCGAATGCTCTAGCATTTACTAGATATAGGATAGCCTGGTATATAAAAGAGGGTGACAACGTGATGGTAATGTGTGTGTAGATAGTGAGTAATTGAACTGCAGTCAGAGTGAGATGTATTGTTGAAGTTACCGTTTTGAAAATAAGTGTATCGTAAAGTTATATTCGGAAAGAATAAACCAGTTTTATTAAGTAAGCACTTGTGTCGCTAAAGTTTCGTCGGAACGAAGTTACGGAAAGTTAATTAACGAACGGAGATGTAACAAAATTTTTGTTGTGTGAGCTTTACAATCTCAATTTATGCACTTATTCTCTCTGTTTCTAGTCTCTTCTGCCTTTCCATTTCGTCTTTCTCAATTTGTGCTCTTATTCAACCTTTCTCTATTTTCAGTCTCTCATTTTTCTCTGTATCCTTCCCTTCTTTGTCTACTTCTCTCCTCTGTTGATGCTCTCTAGATCTTGTTGTTCTTTAACCAATTCTCATTGATCACTATGTTTTAGCCCAAAATGATCACCTCTCTCCATCTACTCAACAAATTCAGTCAACATGATAATATAGCACTATTTTCATAACCACTACAGTTTTGCATATATAGGCCTACTTTTACTGTCGTTTGCGTCTTTTTTTATTGCTGTTTACTAGTGTAAAGTCCTTCGTGGCTCATCAATGTAACTTTTTTATATGGATAGATTCTTTACAGCAGGTGTTTGTGACTTGTTGGCGATAAATTTAACAATAAACAGACAGCACATAATCCACTTGTTTTAAAATAATGTATTTAAAACAAGTCAAATGTATGTACAAAAAAGTTGTTACACTATTGGTTACCACAATTTAATCTAGAGCTCTAACTAATTGTATTTTTTTGCGCGAAAGTCCACACAAGCTGACTCAATTACTTTAGAACCCAAATGAAAAGACAAATTATTTCTTCTCTCCTCTGTTATCACAATACAATCAGTGATAAATTCACTTATGTTACCCCATGGAAGGTACCACAGTTGTATCCAGAGCTTTAAGTTATTCTATTTTTCGTCAAAAGTCCACACAGCCTGGTTCAATTACTTTAGAATCCAATTGAAAAAACGAATTATTCTTTTCTGTCTCTATTATTACAATACAAGATGTGATACTCTCACTTTAGAAATCGCCTGTTACAGCTAAACTGACGATCATGTAGTCTAACTTCACTTTTACTTTCACTTATTTTCTTCTTTCAGTAACTTAACCTGCACTCTGTATCTGCATCTATTTATAACATGGCAGAAAACTCCAGAAATATCTCGTCCTCTAGTAACAACAATATTCCACATAACGAGAAAAACGTAGAAGCTTCGAGTAAGATGATGTCAACAATATTAAAAAAGCCTAACACAACGTATGACTCGTACAGAGTTACATAACGAAACTTGTCATAGCTGTTGTTTTTAAAATAATTAACTTTAACACCCCTGTTATGAAACTAAATAATAATCAAATATTAAATCACGAAATAAACTAAATAATATTGTTACGACAGCGGAAGTCGCGCGACGCTGGGAGCATGCGCGCTGGAGTTTCACAAAGGATCATGAATATTCCTGGCAACTCTAGTTTGTTCGAGGCGCTCTCTTTTTTAGTATATAAGCCGGCAAATAAAGCCAGCAACAGATAGATATGCAGATAGATTGAAGACATAGATAATTGTGTCAAGCAAACAGTAGGCACTGTAAGTAAAGTTTGTTATAAAGGTTGTTAAGTTCAAAGTGACTTTGGAAATTCTGTGTATTACTAAAATTTGTATCAAGAAAGAATAAACAGTTTTAATTAAGAAAGGACTTGTATCGCCGAAGTTCCTCGGAAAGAATTTATACCGGAAATTAACAAACGAGCAGATACGTAACACTGCTTTCCTCTCATCATTCACAAATATAGATAGGCTGTTATGAGAAGCCTGTATTATGTTATTGTACCAATAAAGTATTACCATTTATCAATAAATTTACGTTTTTCATACTTACATCAATTATTGAAAAAAATGTATGAAAAATCTCAGCTTCAAAAGCAGTGATAGCAATAGTACTACTATATTTATAACTAAAGGCCACATATCTACTATGTGCAAATTTTCAACATGTCATACTAATTTTGATCGTATTGACTCTGAAATGAGTATTTGTTTGAAATTAAGCACAAAGCTACACGATGGGCTATCTGTGATCTGCCCACCTCGGGTATCGAAACGCGGTTTCTAGTATTGTAAGCCTACAGACATACCAGTGGGAGGCCTCTGAAATGAGAAACAAATGGATAGTGAACAAAGATATTAGCATGAAGTTTCGAAAGGCGTAGTAGCTACTGTAAAATTGTTGTCTAAATTAAGATTAGGACTTACAGGCCAGGACGAAAATTTAAGTTCAAACAGGAAAGGTAATCATTTAAATTGTCTTGAGTATCTTAGCGAATTTGAAGATTTAACAAATAATAATTTATAACGCTATAATAACCAGGGTCAGGGAATTACAAGTCATTTGTCATATCAAATTTGTGCTGAATTCATAAAATTAATTTCTAGTATTTTTTTGTAATTTATGATCGATTAGTTACCGAAATTGACAAAAGAATTGAAAGTTACAGTGATGTTATTAAATATATTAAAACATTATTTGATTTTACAATAGGTAACAAAGAAAAAGATGAATATTTATAAAATTTGATATATATATATATGAGTGATATAGACACTGAGCCACTAAAAGAAAAAACACCACATATTTTAAAATTTTGTGAAGTAAATATTTGTTGCCTGAGTGGCATACATAATATATTATCGAATGATTTGCATTGAACATTTCCAAACGTAGAAAGTGTGCTCAGGTTTTTTCATCTCTTCCTATTAGCAGGTGAAAGGTCATTTTCTGTGTTAAAAAGGGTGAAGAACTATTTACGGAACACAATATATCAGGTTAGTTTATCTTCTCTTTCACTTCTAAACATAGAAAACGAAGAATTAGAATATATGAATTACGAAGAAAGTATTAACCAGTTTTCAGTTAAAAATCATAAATTTTTTATATGAGGTAGATATTTATTTGAGTTTATATGATTATATATATATATATAATATGAAATTATAATTCACACCATTATGACTTATTTAAATGATTATGTCGAGTAATGCCAGCAATAGTGGTCCAAACTTCAGGTTGTGCCTAGGTCCCCAGAATAACTAAATCCGCCACTGTTATTTTGGCACTAAGATTCTGCAGCTATTTGAGTTTTGATATCTAGCATCATCTTAACTGCTGATCAGTCATAATTCCATTCATAAATATTGAAAGCTGATCTCCTTAATAACTGAACTGTTGTTCATTTGGATTCATCATGAACAGCCATGTGGGAGTTATAGCATTATCTTCTAAATTAGCCTGGTCAAGATACTGCAGGACAGTGCTCTCATTGATTTCCGACTTGTCAACCTTTGATTCCTGATCCAATGAGCGCATCAGGCAGCGCGGTAGCGATGCGTATGTAGGTATGAGTCCAGTTATCGTTTTTCTTTCTTCCTTTCCATCAGCTGTAACTCATAAACCACAGTGTCCCTACTTCCAGCCAGCACACCAAAACACTTCATTACTCCCAAAGATATACATTTTCAATATAGAGCCTCACATGATCCGCGATAGGTTAGTTACAGCCCAAAATATATGCAAGGTTACAGATAGTTTAATATTGCCCAATACGGCGCCACTCGTGATGATAATAATAAAAAAAAAAATGTAGAAAGTAGCAGTAACAATTTTTTTCTAAAATTCTTGGAATGAAAGGATGGGAAAAAAATTAGGAACTAAAAAGCATTTGGGATGAGAGGTAAATCAGCACTACCCATTTCTGCATTTCACCACGTAACTTATATATGAATCAATCCTGAATACAATAATGGGTAATACAGATTTTCCTCCCATCCCAAATGCTCTCTAGTTTCTGACCTTCTCCCATCCCTACAATTTTAGAATAAAATTTTTTATTGCTAGTAAAATATTGATTAGTGGCATAATGCTGCAGCTTGTCAATGTGTTCAACATGCATTCAAGCGACGACTACAGTTCGTAGTTTGACATAATAAGTTGGTTAAGGATGAGATAAAGACTAGTCTAACCAGAACTGAGTTGGTTATGTTCTAAGTGTATGCCAAATCCATATTTGATCTTCAAACTCGAACTTTTATTTATTTTTTCTATACACCTGGAAAAAAGTTAAGCACCCCCGTGTTTCTTTCAAGTGATTCAGATTCGACGTTCTTGTGACTGATTATAAATTACCATTCAATCTAAACGTGTTTATCAAATGAAATTATGCATTATTGGGCACAAGAAAACAAGATTATCACCGTAAAATAACAATTTTTAATTTACATATAATGACATTAAAATATGGACAGTTTTCAC
>NW_013669323.1:53783-60172 GCF_000517525.1 Limulus polyphemus
ATATATTCATCAAGCTTTTCTCTTAAACTTCACTTTAAATGTACTGCCTCCACAATATCCAAAGGCAACCCATTCCACAGGCCAACTACTATGTTAGAAAAATAAAACTGTCTTAGCTGAAGATGACTCCTACCCTGCCAAAGTTTATACTTGTGTCCCCTAGTCCCACTGTTAAATATGAAAAAAGATGATGCATCAACACTATCAATTTTCCTAACAGCCTTAAACACCTCAATCAGATCCCCCCTAATTGGAGAGATTTCAACCTCTCCTCGTATGACAACCCCTTCATTTCAATCACCATTCTAGTAACCTTCTCTGAACCCTTTCCAACAATTCAATGTCTTTCCTAAGGTAAGGAGCCCAAGACTGAACACAATATTTGAAATATGGCCTAACCAGTGAACTATACAATGAAATCATAACCCCTTTAGACTTGTATTCAATATTTCTGTATATACAACCTAAAATCCTATTTGCCCTACCACTAGCAACAGCACACTGCGTGGATGACTTTAGAGACTGATCAACTATTACACCAAGATCCCTTTCTTTCATGACGCTGTTAAGGTTATTCCTATCCAAATTATGATAACCCACATGCATTCTCTTGCACTTACTATAATTAAAACCCATTTGCCATTTATTTTCCCAACTCACCAAATGATCTAAATTCTTTTATAAATCAGCAGCATCCTCTTCACACTAGCAACACTTAAGGCCTTAATATTATCTTCATAATTAAGTAATTTATTGTCCATTCTTTCATCTATGTCATTGATGTAAATAAAAAAACGCAAAGGTTCTAGGAGTGAGCTCTGAGGTACCACACTAATGACATTAACCCTTTTTGTGCCAAACCTAGATGAAATAAAGAAAGATTTTTTTTTTCAATGCAAAATTCCAACTTTATTAGATCTAGTGAATGCAGTTTGCGGCTTTTTTCAAATTTCGCCCAATTTGTTTACAAAATATAGATTGCAGCCATATGGCAACATTGCCCTGAAAATAATGAAATGTTGGTGAAAATACTTCCACACGTTTCAACTTCTTTCAATTTATACACTAAATATGTTTTGTTTTTTCAAATTTGCCCTCTTTGTTTACGAAAGTTTGATTGTACCCATATAGTGCATATGCAACCCAATATATGGTAAACTTTAGCCAAGCAGAAGTCCAATCTGTTTTGTTCACCTCTTTGGTTATGATTTACTCAACATGGGTGCGAAAATCGAAGAAACAATTTCTCTCTTTTGTCCAGAATAACAGCATGCCACATTTGCTGCACTTCATACGTGACCAGCCACTTCGGCAGTTTATGCATCTGCCTTTGTCACTGTGCATTGACCAATGTGCCAAACCATCATAGCGAACATCATCTTCTGGGCACCTGGCCACGAGCCACTTTATTTTATCAGGTGGCCCAAGGTTGTCAGGAGATGCCTACCACCATTTAGGGACTCTTTTGGCAAGGAGAAGGCTGGAGCTAACTTCAAGCTTGAATTGTTTCAGTGATTTCGAATATCTCAAACCAAGAATCTCTGCATTCCGTCGTGCTAGAAGCCAAGCATTGCAAATACTCAGGTCAAGCAGGTATGCAAGTATCCTCAAGTAGTACCGCTTTGACCTGAGAGGAGTGCAGTAGAGGGAGATGAGAATATCTGCAAGGTTGACATCCTCCACGTTTGTTGTAATGTTTCACAACAGCTGGGGCTTTGATGTCAACTTTCTCTTCTCTTTCTTATCGTATCGTTTGATTGTGCCACAGGGTTCAAACACCTAAGAAAGAACTTGTCAAAGTAACAACTTTGTTGTCAACCCATCTGACAATAGTGACGCCGGCTTTCTTGTCTAACTTGCAATCGAATGAGCCTCACACTGCCTATTTCAGCTCTTTCTCAATCATCAGAGTGCAGTTTCTCAAGCGATATTTTCTAATTGTGCCGAGGGTGTTGCAATTCTTAGATTTGAGATATCCGATAAGTTCCACTGAACAACAACAAAAAATTGTCAATGAAAATTTCTGAAATCAGTCCATCTGGGATTGTCCTATACAAAACAGTCACGAATTGTCCTGACTTTCCACGTGTCTCCTCAACTTCATCATGAATGTGAACGAACCAGCATATGGGAGGTAGTCATACACGATCCCAGAAACACCAACTTGGATGAAGAATTTAAAACCCGATTTCTTGTGCTTGCTCTGATATATTGATACAAATTGCCAGCACATTGGCCTTTGTATGGTATCATTGCTTCATCCACAGAATAGTCTGCTTCTGGTTGGATTTTCAACAAATATTTCCAAATTGAAACAAGGGCCACACCTTGGCGAAACAATCCTCAACATTGATATTTGTATTGTCACATAAATGAATGCAACAGCAAAGTTTTTCAAATCGCTTCAGACTCATGTTGTCTGCAACTGCTGGGATACAACAATTCCGGTTCAACTAATCCCGATAAGCAGGTAGTTTCAACACACCCATCACCAGTAGAATGGCCAAGTATGTTTTGATTTCATTTGTATCAGTGTTCACTGATTTCCCTGAGGATTGAACTTAGTACAAGTTACTTTGCTCAAATATCATTTCAATAATTTCTTCACTGAACAGTTTATAAGCATAGAATATGGGAACGAATACGCCATTCAGTACAGTATATTAGATATCGCAACATTCAGTATTTACGATATTAAGAGGGACAGCCTCCCACTTGTTTGTGTTCAGTTATACTCCCCCCTTCTTTCCCTCTCTCTGCTTAGAAGTACTGGGCCCGAGCTCAGGCTCTACCTCATTGTTCTCAGCACTATCCTCCTCTTCATTCACAGGGGTATCCTCACTATCTTCGTCACCACAGTCACGATCATTAGAGTCTGGAATACAGTCTTCATCTTATGAATCAGAATCATCACCATTGGACACATTTCCCGGCAAAGGGATAATGGAAGTAGTTCTTCCTTTCTGACCATAGAAGGTCTTGATTGAGTATGCTATTATATTCCTGAAGAAAAAAAAAGAGAAATGGATTCACTATGAAATTTTCATAATACCAATATATTTTGGTTAAAATAATATTTTATTCACTTATGCAGAGCTCCAGTCCTGCTGCTAAAGTAATTTCCAAACAGGTCCAGTTGCTGGTCTAGAAGGCCTAGGATTACATAGCATATGGACCCCTATGACTCAGACAAATCTTCCAAAAAATCATGCCAGGGCACTGTTATTACGTTTTCCAATATTAATGCCATGAAGGGGCAATGTAGCCATATGACACCATACCCAATGATCCAACATGCCCTATGGCTTCATAATTGTTATAACCCCATAAATCACTGAAAGCCAGGATTTTATCCTACATCTATATTACCACCATTACATATGCAGTTACATCTTCAATTGCAACATTACACTTACAGGATTATCCTTCATATCATCGTACAGTAGGCAAAAAGTTAGGAGCAATTATTTCAGCATGCGCCTTTCATGAAGGCTGACATCAAGGAGTATAAGATAGGCATAATAGAGGGCAGCACCATCTGTTATTCACTGCGTTAAAGTGTAGACACTGTTCTTCAAGGGAAACTAATCAGTTGAAGACAGTTTTAATTGGCGAGGAAGTCAATTAAATTAGTTTGTAGCCATTTGGCAATTAAACACAAAAAGGGTTAATCCAGTTTGACTGAACTCCATTTGTAACAACCCTTTGCTTTCTTCTATCCAGCCAATTTTCTATTCAATTTGCTAACTTATCCCCACACCTACAGAGATAATTTTTTACAAACCTTTTATGTAGCACCTTGTCAAAGCTTTCTGAAAATTCATAAACACCAAACCTACACTTTTACCCTCATCCACATAAGCAGTAACCTTTTCAAAGAATGTCAAAAGATTTGTAAGGCAAGATTTTCCTTTAGAGAAACCATGTTGACTATCCAATAAAATTCTAAACTTTGTTAAATGGCTTTACAAAGCATCTTATATCAGACTTTCCCCACTACTGATGTAAGACTAATGGGTCAATAATTATTGAGACGATTTTTATCACCTCCTTTGAAAAGAGGATTTACATTAGCTGACTTCCAATCCTCTGGTACCTGCCCACTATCCAAGGACTGACAAAAAATAGTAACAAGTGGCTCACATATCCAATCTTTAACCTCCTTCAAAACCCTTGGGGAAATATTATCTGGCCCAGGAGCCTTATCGTTTTCCAAACTTCCCAATTTTTTCTTCACTAGCTCAGAATTAATGCAGTCATCTTGTTTCCATCTATCAACTGTTCAAGATGTAGAATACTGCTTAAATCTTCATTAGTAAAAACTGAAGAAAAAGGAAAATTTAATAACCCAACCATCTCATAATCATCAGATTCGAGCCTTCCTTCATCATCTCTCAAGGGTCCTACCCCATCCTAACGTTTTGTTTACTCTTAATGAATTTAAAGATATCCTTACTGTTAATTTTTACATTTTCAG
Source organism: Limulus polyphemus (assembly GCF_000517525.1). Taxonomy (NCBI): domain Eukaryota; kingdom Metazoa; phylum Arthropoda; class Merostomata; order Xiphosura; family Limulidae; genus Limulus; species Limulus polyphemus. Next base: position 58,261 of record NW_013669323.1, read on the forward strand.
CCAATCATTTCTCATACAGCCTTTTTGATGTCCTAATTTTCTGTTTCACTAACATTCTTGAACTTCTAAATCTCCTGTCATACCAGTCAATTTAAATTTATTATGCGTTTCTTTAATTTTATCTCTTACACTCTTTGTGAGCCAACCTGTTTTGTTTACTTGCAGCTACCATGTTTATCTTCAATATTTAAAAATTTTCCACAGTGTCTCCAAATAACTCAGCTGCCCAATTCACAACATGCAATTCTTGTCGAATCCCCCTCAAAATTTGCTTTTTTGAAATTTGTAACCAAACTATTATTATTCCTTATTTCCATATGCAGCAAAACATTGAACCTAACAGAGCAATGATTACTTGCACCCAGATGTTCCCCAATTTCCACCCTCTCAATAATTTCTATATTTGAAGTTAACAACAAATCTAAAATAGCATTGTTTCTAGTAGGTTCCTTGACTAATTGGTGAAGAAAGCCAACTTGAACAGTTTCCAAAAACATTTCTCCCTCACAGTTTCACTCTAGCATTTCCCAATCTATATGCCTGAAATCAAAATCACCCATAATTATGACTTGATTAGCAGCTGAAATCTTAATCTTATAGTAAAGTTTTTCATTTCTTCAGTATCATTTGGTGGTCTGTAACAAATTCCCTAAAAGGCTTTTCTCCTTATATCCACTGATAAAAACCCAAATAGATTCAATCTCCTTGCTATTATCTTTGATATCCTCAATTCAACAGGATGTAACTTACATTTTACATATAAAGCCACTCCTCCTACCCTCTTTAGCACTCTATCCCTATTAAATAGCCTGTAACCATGTATTTCAAAGAAATTTCTGTCATAAAAATCATCTACGTTTAACTATGTTTTAGTTATTCCCATTATATAAAAATCCTCCATTCCTACCAGTGTTCTAAAGTCATCTGTTTTATTTCTTATACTTCTAGCATTACAATAGTAACAATTAAGCCTACCATTATAATTACTTCTATACTCATTTCCTGTACTAAACTTTTCTCTGCTTCTTATTCTTTTTTTTTCTGGCTCCCACCACTATCTAGTCCTAGTTCAAAACTACCCCATACAGCTGGGTTAATAGCCATAGCGAACAAGCCGCTCATCCTTACATACTAACCTAAGCCTAGCATTTAGCCCTAGTGACCTACTCATAACTTCATCCTTACAGTTAATTCTGGGTAGCATCTCTGATAAAATTAAATTATGTCCTTTTTCTTTAAATGCGTTTATCAACCCCTTATACTTATTAATTAGCTCCTCTGACCAACCTTTCCCTACATCATTAGCTCCTACATGCACCACAAAAATTGCATTTCTGCTAGACCCTTTATTAAATCTCCTGCTCTGTCAGTTATATCCTCCGCCTGTGCTCCTGGGTAGCATAATCTGATTATTTTCTCCCTATTTACCCCACAGACTATTCTATCCACATGCCTTGTCAAGAAATCACCTATAACTATAACCTCCTTATCATCCACATCCTTCTTTGACCCTTTTGTTTCTTTCCCTTCAATAGTTCCTCGTCTGTAGAAGCCAAGGGCTGAAATTTGTTGCACAACAGAATAGGCTCATTATAACTAAATTCAATACTTTTTATTCTAATAGTACTCTTTCTAATTTCCTAAAAGTCATTGTTAGCTAATGTATTCCTTGTTTAAGCTCCTTTTGAAATCCTGCTGCCATTTCCCACAGTCTACACTTTCCTTTATCTATTGCCTCTACTTTACCACACACAATATGCTGCACAAGTCTGCAATTAACTTACTGCTGAAATTCTATTCTCAATCTCTTCAGCTGTTTGAACCATTTCATATACTATTGTTGCGTCAGCGAGGTCACGTGACTAGTATCACGCCACCTCTTTCTAGAAATATCCTGTTCCTTCATGAATGC
>NW_013669323.1:60182-65037 GCF_000517525.1 Limulus polyphemus
TTAGTCTTGTATATATAAGACGGTCACAACGTGACGGGGCAATGAGTAATTGAACTGCGGAGAGAGAATATTGTTGAGCACGTGAGACGTTCGTTGAGAATTATAGCGTTTGTTATAGCGCGACTGTTGAAATTAAGTGTATCGCAAAGTAATATTCAGAAAGAATAAACCAGTTTTATTTAAGAAAGGACTTGTGTCGCTAAAGTTTTGTCGGAACGAATTTACGGAAAATTAACTAACGAACGGAGGTGTAACACTATTAATCTAAGTTACCAGTGACAGACTGAAATTTTCACCACAAATGAGCTTTGGTCCAACTACAAATTACTGTTATCAATCTCTGCTGAAGGATTTGAGACCTCTAAGAATATTCTCTGTAATGTAAAATCTATAATACTCTTAAGGAATTTACAGTGTCTTAATTAGTTTTCCTTTGAGCAACATGTATATCGAAATGTTTACATAATTTTTAAACTTTGAAATGCAAACGTGACAAAAAACTCACTTTTTCACACTAGCAGTAGTATGTGAACACCATGGTACCCTCCAGTTCTTACATAATGTAAAACTCAAAGTACCTCATTACATCTCACAATCATAACTGCTACACAAACGACAAGTTTTGTGCTTCCATTCACTACTACAGAAAACACTTGATCTTCATGCACATCAACTAACAACCAAACTGGATCTGGGTCCTTCAGTTGTTTTACATGAGTCACCTGATTAGTCATTTGAGTTGTCCATCCTGAAGCAAAATTACCACTATTACAATTGTCTGCCATTACTGTTGCTGCAATGGTTTTTACAGATGCATGGTATAAAGGATATAAATCTGACAATTAATGTCAACTGGCATTCTGGTTCTACAAACACACTGACATAACTCAGCCAGCAATTGATTAAATTTCCTTGCTGTTCTGAATCCAGATTGTCAGCACAATTCTTAATCAGCAACCTCTGAGGCACAGCACAGCTGAAACAACACTAGCAATATAACCCAATTGGAATGATTATCAATATTTACAAACCAGCATGGCACAAAGCTAAAATCTGGACCCATAACTGTTCAAGCAAGTTGTAACTTGGTTTCTAGACAGAAAATAGTTTTTTGTGTATTGGTTCTGTCATTGCATCAGATGGTGACAACACACTAGACTGTATTCATATAACATGTATGCACTTGTATATTTAGACTGTCACTTTCTGTTCAACATGTACACATGTAGTTCACTGTACTTGCTGAAGTCCAGTTATCTGTTCTACATCAGGTCCTCTCTAAGTTTGAAATGCTCAATCTTAAGCCAGAGACAACTATCTTTGTTCTGTGTGTAACAGTTCTCATGAAAACAGACATAAGAATCTCCACACATATCTACTTTATCACCATTCACAAGAACAATGAAAATACTGACTGTCCAGAATGGTGGCTTTACTCATAATGCCTTATACAGTGCTATGCTGAGCAAAGTCTTGGTCATACCAGTATCCACTAAAACACAATCTCACATCATATGTGTCATCACAGTCATGAACCAGATGATACTATGTTCATTGCTAATTGAAATAGCCACTATATACATATCTGGGTGCAAGCTATTTCATCCACCAGGATTAGTGACCAGAGACTCAACACAGGCTTCACTAATTTAATCAGAATTGGGCAACCCTCATGTATCTATTGCATACATGCAGTGTCCTGCCAGACCACCCCTCATGTTCCAAGTTCTGCTTGAGGGCCTTTCCTGCTACACTGGTGGGGCACCCATGGAAACTAAGCTTCTTATCTTATAGAGAACCATGGATACTACCGTAACATCTGGAAGTACCTGCACCTGGAGCTAATGGCTGACATCATTTTAGATATCTGTGAGTTTTGATCTTGTTTTAGAACAGATCCATTACTATTACATCTATATCAGTCAGCTTTCTCTTCTACTCCAACATTTGGTTCAAACTAATGAACCACAGAAATAGACTTTCTGAAAGACAAGGTGTTCTTGAAACCTATCTAGGACTACATGGGTTTGCTTGAGTGCACTTCCATGAAATTGCTGATTAGGATCTACTTGGTATTTGCAAACAACATAATATATTACATCTTCCCATGCAGTTGTTGTTGATCATCCACATAGACAGCCAGATATATTGAATTTGGCCCTGTGTATCACCGAGTTGAAACATCAACATAACTCAGCTATGACTGTATCCCTCTCTCAAAATGATTTTTCTGTCAAGTGGTCTAAAGCATTGGTTGCTGAACCACCCATACTTAGCTATATGCCTTGCACCATCAATCTTGTCTTGCTTCAGTAAAGAAAAGATCAAGATCCTCTGGAGTACTTTCTCTAAACACTGACAGGCCGAAGACTTATCTACTTAATATAACCACTACTGTGTTGTGGCTTCAAGAGGAAACTCCTATCATATCTACAACCAAATAGCTGAGAAACCAATGTGATATTGTCAGTTAAAATGATTATCTGATAAGTATCAGATAAAATTATCTGCAATAACAGCAGAATCCAACCAGAAAAAAATATGAGACTCCTTCTACTTAAAGGTATTTACCCATGTGTGACAACAAACAGTCCTCACCCCAAGTTATACATTGGTTAGTATTGAAGTCTTCTTTCCTGTAAGATAGATTACCGTATTTTTCGGAATATAAGACGCACCCTTATTTTGAAGACAAAGTTTTTTGGGAAAAAAGCTACAGTCGCATTTGAAAGATTTTTATTGAACAAAAAATTCAATTTGATACTTAAAAAATTAGTATATATTGTTCTAAACACAAAAGAGCTAAAAACATCAAAATAAGAAAATACCGTAAATAAAAAAAAAAGGTTTAATGTTATTTAGTTTGGTTCAAAACCTACCAAGATCTTCATTGCTTTCACTGTAATTTATTTTTTTATTATTTAGGGAGCATTATAAATAGTTATGTTTTTAAAAGAAAAACTACTATTGTTATAAATAACATATTCAATTGAACTAAACTATGCATGCCTATTTAAATATATTTACACAGGGCTTGTGTATATCGTATATATACATATGCATTATTCATGCCAAATGTTTAAAGAGAAATAGGGTTAGTAGAAGCGTCTTTCCAAATTCAGGCAGCGTCATCTGATGAACTATATAAATTATAACGTAATATTCCGATAACAATAGCGGTTACCATAGTTACAGGGGAGTTGATATATTAGCCTAATACGGTTCACGATACTAATAGGAATGAGTCACCATATTATTCAAAGTGCAGTATAATTGAGTCAAATAAATGCAAACGAACTTATTGCACTTAGCCAGACCGTAAGGTAAGATTAGCGAATTAATTTTACCAAGGTTTTGTATTACAAAATGCAAGCAAATTTATTGCAATTAGCCAATCTATTGAGTAACGGTAGCGAATGACTCCATCGGAGATTTGGAATTCTTTTACATTTTTTAAACTTGAGGTGACTCGTAAATCAACGTAAATGTGGTCAAGTTCGAAACTTTTGTGCGGGTAATCATATTTTGTCACGACCCGTTTTGGAAAACTCAGTATTTATAATTTACTTTTAACGTAGAGTCCGCCTTAAACCACTGACTCAGTTCATAGCGAATTATGTTTTGGTTACTGCCCAATATCACGAAAATTGAACGTAAAAGCAATTACTCATGTAGGCCTAATGTTCGTACAGGTTGTTCAATTACACGATTTGAATTTCGCGCAAAGCTACGCGAGAGCTATCTGCGCTAGCCGTCCCTAATTTAGCAGTGAAAGACTAGAGGGAAGGCAACTAGTCATTAGCACCCACCGTCAACCCTTGGGCTACTCATTTACCAACGAATAGTGGGATTGACCGTCACATTATAACGCCCCCACAACTGAAAGGGCCCTAAATTTCACGAACAGTAGCATGTGTATAATGTTATATTAGGGTTATAAGCCTATAACATTTTGAGGCATATTTGTAATAATTCCAGAGACCTATGTTATTGTTACCCGTAATTAAAGCCTTCTAATCTTTTGAAAAATTATGTCAAAATTCTCATAATACTAATATTATTATTATTTATAAAAACAAGATGAAAAAGTTTAATGACAATAAGAATAATAAAGCAAATTCTGGTGCTAGTGGCGGAAATGTTTCGGAATATCGCTTTAATTTTATCCAAAAGTAACTTTACAGTATGTATATTAAATATATATTAATTTCAAGGTTAATTAGCCATAAACAACAACCAGTTAATGAATAGTGTAACCACTGCATATCTGTGGTAATGTCAAGGATTATCTTCCTATCATGCCCCCAGTGACACAACGGTATGTCTGCGGACTTACAACGCTAGAATCCGGATTTCGATACCCCTGGTGGGCAGAGCACAGATAACCCATTGTATAGCTTTGTGCTTAATTAAAAACAAACAAACAAACAATCTTCCTGTCAATGAGATAATGCAGAAATATTATATAACCTCTTTAATTTTCCACAAACTTTAAACTTATCTATATAAATATAATAGTACTGTCTGTTGTATGGCCATATAATACTTCGCAGGGTGTGGATGGATCTTCACCAAAATGGGTATGAAGGTTCATTAGGTCCATGCGGGGGTATATACAAATTTTCAGTTTTGCGGTTTTGTATGGACATTTTTGCGGTTTTTACCAGTACTTTGCCCCCTGTGGATGGACCTTCACCACATTTGTGATGGAGGTTCATTGGGTCCATGAGGAGATACATAACAAATTTTCATTTTTGCATTTTGTGTTTTGCGGTTTTTATGAGCGTTTCTGCGTTTTTACTACCACTTAGTCCCCTGTTTATGGATCTTCACCAAATTTGGCATTAAGATTTTT
>NW_013669323.1:66037-75137 GCF_000517525.1 Limulus polyphemus
TATATATATATATATATATATATATATATATATACACATATATATTATTCATACCTTCGGTGTATAGGACGCAAGCAGATTTTGGGGTAAAAAAGTGCGTCTTATACACCGAAAAATACGGTACCTTAATACTCAATGCTGAAAGGTCCCCTTTCTGCAAAAAAGTGAGAGTTAATTAATGCAAAGAAAGTTCCTGGATTCTAAATATCAACTTCTTTCTTTGTCCAGCAGACAGCATCACCTCATGATATCTGTTCCCTGACAGCATTGGTCAGCTTTCAGGTTCAGTTGATGTCATACTTTGGCCAGCAAAGGATATTTCAGTTTTAACCCAGTCACAAAATATACTGAAATATCCTTGCAGGCAGGCAGATGTCACCTACCAAAAGAACAAAGAGCTGAAGTGGTTAGAACAAGATAATATTAGGCTTGCCTGATCTTAGAATGGTGATGTTGTGGCCAATGTCACCTTACCTAATCTTAGAACGTTGATAGGTTTCAGCTTTCATAATCTTAAAATGGCGATTTCTTAACATATTTCAGCTCATCTGATCTTAGAATGTTGACAAGGTATCACATGGCAGTTCATATGACCTTAGCAGGGGAAGAGATGTAAGCTTGTCTTATGTTAGAATGTTGACATGGTAACAGATGTAACCTTGTATGATCTTAGAATGTTGACAAATGTCAGCTCGTCTGATTTTAGAATGGTGACAAACATCACCCAGCCTGATCTTAAAATGGGGATGTGATAACAGATATAAGCTCGTATGGTCTTAGAATAGTGATAGATGTCAGCTCATCTGATCTTAGAATTGTGACATGGTAACAAAATGCTCAATGTAGTGAACTTATTAAGATCTTAATAATAATTATTACTTATTTTTTTACAGCAAAGTTACTCTAGTTTGAATTACTATAATTAGTAACGGATCTTTATCTTATTTAAAACTTGTATGGCATTATATAATTAGTAATTTTTATGCCTGTAAATTAAAAATTAACCATTCAGCTTGTAAAGGGAAGGTTCATGATACAACTCATAAAAAGTAAAACAAAGTAGTAATCATTTGGTTTTATACAGAAGGATGAGTGTATTATATTAAAATGATTTTGTATATGTAAACAAGCAAGCACATGATAACCAGAGCTGGAATTGCATGTATCAATATTTTGACATTTTTTTGTGATTTGTAGGTAGTATGATGCCTCTGAAAATTTATTACTTGTGACAGTCATTTTCTTACTCAAAATATTCATTCACTCTGATCCAAAGATGTGTTCAGCTCAATGATTTAAAATTTCTATAAAATCATATAATGTATATCATTATTATCTCTATGGTAGTTTGTACTCAAAGGCTATCTGTACTAGCTGTCCATAATTTTGAAATTATAAACTAAAAAGGGCAGGGAGATAGTCAAAACCAAATGATGCCAACTCTTTAACAATGAATAGTGGAATTGACCATCATATTATAATGCCTCACAGCTGAAAGAACGAGCATGTTCAGTGATGGGATTTCAACACGTGGCACACAAATTGTGATTAAATTGCCCCAAACATCAGGCCATGGGATATAACACTACAGTGTATATCATTATCATTTCTGCCATGGAAGGGTATAATTAGTGTTATCAGATTTCCCGAGTAAACAACTGGGACATTTTCTCATACAGAGTGCACTGTGACAGTATTGAAACAGTGTAAATTATAGTAATACATTTTTTACCATTTACTAAACAATCTGATGTCTATTGCATCACATTTTAAAACCATAGACAAAATCTGTTAAAAGCTTATATAAGGAAAATGAACAAAAAATGCAACTAAGTTTTTTGAACCCATTTAACCTTTCCATTATGGGCTGGGTGGAATACACCCAGCTTGTAACCAGGAAAGTATTTATGAGAGTAATTCTACTATAATTTTTGAAAATGTAAGTAAGTCTTTACAAAATTTTGCAGATTATTAGTAAATATTACAAGGCTTTCATATACAAAATATCTGGTTTTTGAATTATGTTTTAAGATTTTTTTATTAAAGATTTGCTCGTGAATTTTTTCTTTCAGAATGTTTACCGACCTCATAACCATCATAAAAATCAGGAAAGAAATCCAAGTTACCTTTTTTGTTCTAGAATAACTGCAAATTGTAACAGGAAACCACAAATATTTATTGTAAATAGCTCAAATCTCATAATAGTATAAATCTATTTATATTTATTAATTTTTTTTTTATTGACCTTTGAACCGTGTCTGACTAAAAATCCCCAGGCAGAAGTTGAAATATACAACGGCACACGTGCATCGAACGAAACTATTGAACAATGTAATTCCGGAGCTTTTGGTGCGTATACCCCATGAAGGTTTTTATTATTTTTCTTTATCTTATCTAACAACTTTCTATTTTTATGATTTTAGTTACTTTTATAATAATAAATAGTTAAAACAAAATAAAAATACATAATTAAATATCAAACATTTTTATTTTCAGTAAAGCTTTATATTTTATTTGGTATTTTTTGTACTGTAACATTATACTTATTTCTCAATGTTGTAGGTAAGTAATCAAAGTAAAACGAAAATAAAGTTTGCAGAATAAAATGTATAGCATTGTTAGTAGTGATTACAAAATTTCAAAGTACTTATGGTCAGAGTTTACTCTCACCTTTTCACACTTATTTCCTGTAGTTATTTTATTGCTAATAGATAAGTTAGAAATTAGAAGAAACAAAATGAATAGTATTCTATTCTTTTCAGTACGGACAGTAAAGTTCCAAGTAAATCGCCTGAGTGTTTCTTTTCAATTTTTTTACACCTATTTCCTATTGTTATTCAACTTTTAGCAGCTGAAGTAGAAACCTGCTGAATATAAAGCAATGAATTACCATTCCTGTTTAAGTGTTACCATACTGTGACACTGTCATTATCAAATATGTTCATGAAGTACAATTCCAAGAATTTTCCCTGCTTTGAAAACACAGTGGGGTAGGGTTGATCAACTTGTTGACAGTATAATGGTTACAACAACAATTGTCTAAACTATTATAAAATGTTTATGACTTTGTAGAAAGTCTGGGCCAATCCAATAAGTCAAAAAGCAGAAGTATCCTACAGAAACTATTGGAATTGCTGTTCTGATAACACAGTAGGATAGAATTTGCCGGCTTCTTTACAATATAGTGGTTTCAACAAGAATTAATAAAGTACTTTATAAAAGTGGGAGAAAATATTTATGATATGGCTCTGTATAAAGTTGTATCCTATCCAATAAACTTGCTAGTTATCCGACTTGGGATTTAGCGTTGGTATAGGTGTAAATGCTTATGGACATCCTGTTTCCTATATTACCATGCTTACACAGTAACCAATAAATGTATAGTTTCCAGTAATATAAATACTGCTCGTTTTGGTTGGGCTAGTATTCTTGGCTTAGCCTTCTTGATTGTAACTTGAGAAACAAATTATTCACCAGCAAACTGCAAGTTCAACCGGGTGTTTATATAAAGATGTTCATTTTCATGTGTTGAGATCAGTTGATAAATTTATTTCTTAGACTTTCACAAATTACATAAATAAACTTTTCCCGAATTACCAAGTCTTTAGTTTTGTATAATTTGTTTTTATTCTACCTCAACGTAAACAAGTAGTAAAATAACACATGTTCTTACTTTGTAAAATACAGTAAATATATATATTTCAAATAAATACTTAAATGCCAGTTATTTTTCTTCAAACATAAAACAATAAATCAAAAATATTTGGAACACAATGGTCTCTATTACTTACAATGCTATGTAGTCCTTGTTTGCACTCAAGAGCCATACTTGCTAAGCCTCATCCAAATTCACACGTGGAGATGGAAAAATAATAAATTTTGGAATACCAAAATATTATAAATTACTGTATTGGGATACTCTAAAAATCAACTGTAATTTACCAGGTTTCCTAACTAAATTGTATTCGGGTCTAAAAAAATAATTTCTATTCACAAAACAGCCTTGATAACAATACTTCAAACTTTCCAATGACATAAGAGCATTTCTCTCCATAAATAACTTATGAAGGCTGACAGAATTATGTAGAATAAATATATAGCTTTCAATTGATTATAAAGTTATTGGTGTATAAAAGTAGGCATAGATAAATAAGTCTTCTCAAACGATAAAGCGGTGGGCAGAACCAATATGATGGGTTTGCAAAATATCATGATATCTTGGCAAATAGAAAAGGTAGGAGGTTCTTATTTTATATTCTAGCTTGCCAATATCGAACATTGGAGTTTCTAATTCGTACAAAACTATAGACTTTCTATTGTGGGCATCATAGAATGTAATCTGACCAAGCCCAGAAGGCTATGTACCAAGTGATACACAAAAATCAATATTTAGTTTTTTTTTTCAATATTTAGTTTAAAATTAAGAAACTAACTAATGTATAACACTAAAAACTTGAATTATAATCTACAATTTGATACCAAACTTATTGACATATGTTTAGAAAATAATAGCTAAATAAAATGTGGAATGTAAATCTACAAACGTGATGACATGCCCTCTGACCCCATACCCATCTCAATAGGGTTAAAACAAAAATGATTTTTCATTTTCTTTTTAATGACTGGACAGTCTTTAAATCTCAATTCATACAGTTGTCCAATTCCAAATTGGGTTAAGGAAATGTAGCAGAGGTGGAGGGAATACTGTTCAATGTGATCTGTCTTTGTCAGGTTATTCTCTAAATAAAATTTAAAGGAGCCATGTATTATCACAAACTGTACATATCAACCTTACAATGACGTACAAAGAAACTGGGACAATTTAGAACTTTTACTGTTTCTGATTAGGATGGATAAAAAACAACAACTTAAACCACGATGATCTAAGTTTTACTTGGACGTCTGGTAACACTAAGTATAACCATATAATGTACATCATTATCATCTCTGTGGTACGGACGTGTCTTCAAGGATAAATTGGGATTTGAAAGAAGTAGAACTCCCTTTTGTGATCCATTAGGAATAATTAAATGAGAAGACTAGGAACACTAATGGCTTATATCCTCATGAGGTGGAATAATTCCATACTATTCCACCCCAATTTAATCCCTTTTTATAGCCATATAATATACATCATTTTTCATCTCTGTGGTACTGACATGTCATAAAAGTTATAACCTTATAATGTACCTTATTATTATCTCTATGGCACTGAAATATGAATGGTTTTAACCATATAATGTACACAGTTATTATCTCTGAGGTACTGATGCATCTTGAAAGGGTTATAATCTTGCAATGCACATTATCTCTTATAGCACTGATGTCGGTACACAGTTATTATCTCTGAGGTACCGATGCATCTTGAAGGGTTATAATCTTGCAATGCACATTATCTCTATAGCACTGATGTTGTACGAGATGTTTTTTTTTTTTAAGTATATGCCAACTGTGCTTTGTCATATCTTAATTTCATCTTTTCAACCCACAGACATGTAATATGAAATAAACAGCATTTAACAGTGATCATCATACTTGTTTCTTCTCTTCAAACCTCTCTTTATTAGGGGCAGTTTACCTGTGTACCATTATTCCTCTGAACCAGAAGCTGATAAAATGATTTGTTCCTAATGATCTGTTGTGGATCATGTATTCAATAGTTGTTATTCTTGGTGTTGGAAATTTATATGTTGAAAACGGAGTGCTTAAAATTATTTTTTGTTTTTCTTTTTTACAATATTTCACTTGCTATCTTGAAATCAATAAAACTTTCTCTTAAAATTAAAATTACGAGATAATCATTAATAACTAAACAAAACAAGAAACTTAAAAACTCAGTTAAATGAAAAAGGTGTGGACATCTTAGCAAAAAACTGACACAACACCAGCTAAGTAATAAAATATTCTATTTTTACAAGTGATCATCTACAATCACACATATGACATTAATAGGATCACAAATATATATTTGCATATGTAAAAAAGACTCGTGTGTCACAGCTGATTGAGTTATATGGAGGATTAATCAAACTTCACAAAAATGATGTTCCAGGCCTCTTACTGCTCATTTTTTTTTTTTAACAATTACCTCTTCAATCATTGATTAATGCACTAATACCACAATTTCCACTGAGATGCTTCCTAAACGTACATAGATGTTGACTACCAGGGCCATATTTACCTCCTCAATCATTGATTAATGCATTAATACCACAATTTCCACTGAGATGCTTCCTAAACGTACATAAATGTTGACTACCAGGGCCATATTTACCTCCTCAATCATTGATTAATGCATTAATACCACAATTTCCACTGAGATGCTTCCTAAACGTACATAGATGTTGACTACCAGGGCCATATTTAACCAAAAGCCCCAACTGATTAGCTAATTTAATAATAAAAATCCCATATCCAACCCTAGTTGAGTATTTATATGAATGAATTTGAAAGTGAAGCTTTAATTAAGTTTGATTTGGTACCAGATATTTGGATATGTTGATGACAAGTTTGTGATATGGAGACAAGGTTAAGATTTGACCATTTGTAATTAGATTCATTTTAGATTCATGCAGAGCAATCTCAAATAAAATGATTTTACTGTGTAAAAAAAAAAAGTATTCTTTTCAACTGTATTCATTTATAACCCATGCTAGACATATGAATTTTAACTATTAAATACAACACAGTGCAACATGGCAGAACTACCTTATCTTTTGACTGGGCTTCAGTATAATTCACAGTACATAAACAAATTCTAACTAGTATATACACAAAAAACAAGTCGTTTGGTTAATAGCATTCTCAATTAGAAATCTGTCCAACAGACAATAAGCAGGATTACCGGAAGGGGTTAATTGCCCCATTGTTTTGTTTCTCATCCGAGATATTGTATGTACGTGATATTCAAAATAATTAAGTCACACTTTGTTTTATGAAAACCAAATTATTACTCACTCATGAAATTGAATTATATTTTTTTTTACTATATCACTGGAAACTGATATAAAAATATTGCTAAAAGAGAGAGGGAAAACATAAGTAAACATAATCCTGAAGTAAAAACTAAACATTATGTAGGAACAGAGTTTAGACAATGAAAGCTTATTCAGTCCAGCGATGGGTACAGTTTGGATTGGTACAAACATAGTAGAGCCTCATCTCATCCTGTATGGAAGAAGAATACACTAGTTTATAATACTACTAAAGCAAAACTACTGGGTCATATATACAACTAAAAATTATAAACATATTTTTAACAATATTAACATTACTTGACTAGAATAAATTCTAGTATTACAGACGTAGAAAAATGCCTTTACCAATAATAACATTTTACATTTGACCAAAATAAGTTGTATAATTACAGAGGTAAAAAAATATGTTTATCAATATTAACAATTTATAGGTTTACAATAATTTTGTGGTGGAATAAAAATGAAAAGCAAACAACATCTACTATATAGGTTGATAACCTGTAATGATAATATTAGTCAATGCACATATTAAAACATATGTAATGATGTGCTAGCAATGTACCTACCTGTATACCAATACACAAGTTCCCAATTTGTAAAGACATATCTAGGTATTATGTGTTACTTTGCCAGTCAAATTATTATTAACCAAAAATAGATAGATCTGCCTACCACACAAAGTAAACAGTTTTATATGCCAAGCAACAGTTAATAGCCTTACACGCAGACAGACAGTACTGCTACATCAATTCTGCAAGAGAATGAGAGAAAACTGACCTGTCCAACATTGTTGCATCAATGATACAAAATAATGTGTGAAAAATGCAAACCTGTACAGAACTGTTGTACCAATGTTGCAAGACAATGGGTGAAAAACAAACATGCACAACACTGTTACACCAGTATTGTAAGACAATATGTGAAAAGTGCAAACCTGTACAGTACTGTTGTACCAATGCTGCAAGACTATAGGTAAAAAGACAAATTGTGGCAATTTAAGAGAAGCAAGATGGTGGATGAATAAGTTGATTACATTATGGTCTTCTGGACACTTCTAAATATCTTTTCAAGGTGTTGCCACAATAAATGTTGGCTATAATTACCTCAGAGGGTAAACTTCTTCTGATCCAATGATGAATAATAAAAACTCCTTAAATATTGCCATGTGGGAACTAGACATGGATAAACATCCTTCGTCATGGATATTGGACAAGAAAGGCCATAAAACATTTTAAATCCAGAGAACCTATGTCATAATCTGAGTGTCAACTATATAGGGGATTACAATTGATTGCTCTCTGCAATCAATTGACTAACACTCTTTTAAAATTCTTGTATAAGACCTAGCCATACAACATGCTGAACCATATGAGCCCTGGAGGTCATTGACCATTTACAGGACAGATTGGGAAACTGTAATGAACAAAATGCATTAGGAGTTTGACATAACATAAAAAGTGGCCAATTAATGTAAAACTCAAGACAAAAAAAAGTGAAAAACTGACAAAAGCTTTTCTTTCTACTCAGATAATCTTTTGACATTTTATTCCAAGTCACAAGTCATCATTAAGGGACAGAGATGAACTACTTTTCGGACATGTAACAAGTCATCCTCAAGGGAAAGCAAGATAGAGTACTGTTGTTGGAATGTGTAACAATTCACCAGCAAGGAATAGAGAAATGGATTAATGCTAAGAACACATCTTAGCATTAGTCCATCTCTCTATCCCTTGGTGGTGATTTCTTACACAAAACAATTCACCGGCAAGGAACAGAGAAATGGATTAATGCTAAGATGTGTAAGAAATCACCACCAAGGGATAGAGAGATGGACTAATGCTAAGATGTGTAACAATTCACCGGCAAGGAACAGAGAAATGGATTAATGCTAAGATGTGTAAGAAATCACCACCAAGGGATAGAGATGGACTAATGCTAAGATGTGTAACAATTCACCAGCAAGGAATAGAGAAATGGATTAATGCTAAGATGTGTAAGAAATCACCACCAAGGGATAGAGAGATGGACTAATGCTAAGATGTGTAAGAAATCACCACCAAGGGATAGAGAGATGGACTAATGCTAAGATGTGTAAGAAATCACCACCAAGGGATAGAGAGATG
>NW_013669323.1:75441-79276 GCF_000517525.1 Limulus polyphemus
AAGAAATCACCACCAAGGGATAGAGAGATAGACTAATGCTAAGATGTGTACGAAATCACCACCAAGCGATAGAGATGGACTAATGCTAAGATGTGTAACAATTCACCAGCAAGGAATATAGAAATGGATTAATGCTAAGAACACATCTTAGCATTAGTCCATCTCTCTATCCCTTGGTGGTGATTTCTTACACAAAGAAATCACCACCAAGGGATAGAGAGATGGACTAATGCTAAGATGTGTAAGAAATCACCACCAAGGGATAGAGAGATGGACTAATGCTAAGATGTGTAAGAAATCACCACTAAGGGATAGAGAGATGAATTAATGCTAAGATGTGTAAGAAATCACTACCAAGGGATATAGAGAGATGGACTACTATTTGGTCAGATAAGATTGCCAAAACACTGATTGTAATAAATTTATCATTGTTTGTTGGTTAGTTTTTTTCATGTATATTCACATAAATAGAAAAAAAAAGGGATGTTTATGACAGTCATTCCCTAGTTTTCAACTGACAAACTAGAAAGAAGACAACAATTAAACAGCACCCAATGCCAACTCTTACAATACTCTAATAGAGTAGTTAAATTTGACTGTCACTCTTGTAATGCCCCCAGTGTGTAGAACTTTTTTTTTTTCCACATGGCACAAATCATAAATCCTCAGATCCACAGTTTGGCATTCTAATCAACAGGTCATGCCCAACCCAATTCATTTGGGCCTGGAGTCTAAAAGAACACATTTTTGTGCAATTACAACATAAGAAAACATTGGTCTATGGAATTTGAGAGAGCAATCTACTTACTTCTGCTCGTCGTGACTGAGCCTGAAAGAACACACCTTCTCTATGACCACAACGAGGGCAAGGATGGTCTTCTGTTCTTGGCAAGGTGGGATCATGAATTACATCAGATACAATCTGGGTCAGTTCGCTAAATAAAACCATCAAATGTTGCTATGAATTATTTTGTTACTAGGTGTTTTTCAATAACTAGCTTAGAAAATTAATAGAAATCAAACCCTATTAGAACTAGAAGCTTTCTTGGAACATCCATTAAAATATTAATTTTAATATAAAATTAAGTCAAAAAGCAAGATTATTCTTCATTCATTTGTTTCAGTTTTCATGCAACAAACATGATTTTTAAATTTTTTGATGACACAATCAACCCCACAAGATTTTACAGAGATACATATTTCATGTTTAACTAAGACAGATAAGATCTTCTTGTGACTACTTGACTCTGTAAAGATTGGGATGGAAGAGATATTTGATTCTCATGCAGGTTTGACTTGTATGGATAAGATTTTCTAGTGTGACTATTTAACTGTGTAAGGCTGAAATGGAAGTCTTGAGAAAGTGGAAACCTCTAAAAATATGGCAAAGGACCTGAGGACAACCTAAGTTCTTGGAGTGGCCCAGTAGCAGCACCACAACTGAGTTTAAACATTTTTTTACACACCCTAAAATGCATTTCCTGACAATTTTTAAGGTACCTGATTTAGTTTCAATAGGCATCTATTTAATGACCTAAACAATGACCTGAAATTCATTATTTATATACAATGACTTAAGTTTGACTCATATCAGTTAAGTTACAAATACACAAATAAACTGAATGTGCCAATTTAAAAATCAAGATGGTGCCCTACAGTAAATTGCACAATGACGTTTGACATAAGCCATTATTGACTATGCCAAATTTACTTAATGGATTTCATAAATGCTTCAGTAGGCACAAGAAAAAGAATCAAAACAAAATTCAAGTATTTTTTGGAATACAAAACAATTTAAAATTTGATGTATAAAATTTAACTTTTTGATCAATAATGGGAACTTAATTTAGACAAACATTATTATGAATTTTACATATATCAAATGTTTATTTCCTTACATGAAAGTAGGAACATAATTTGGACAATGTTATTATTAGATCTAAACATATCAAACGCTTATTCTTAGATGACAGTAGGAACTTAATTTGAATAAATATTATTAATTCTATATCAAATTCTTGGTTTAACATGATAATAGGAATTTAATTTGGACAAGCATTATTATTAATTGCAAACAAAATAAAAACATATGAAATGTTTAGTTTTAAACAAAAAATTGAATATTACTTCTAAGTTTTATGCAATCTTCACTAATATAAATATATTTCTATAGATATACATGAAAATGTTAACTTTCCTTTCACAATATTAACTCATGAAATCACAGATAGAAAAGCTTGAACTTTACTCACTCAACTTCATGAGTAATTTTGTTCACATATATACAGTTATTATCAGCTACCTGCTGGTAGTCACAGTTCCGACACTAAAAATCACAAAACAATATAATTATGGTTATGGATTTTATTCAAAAACAAAATACTGATTATTTCTTAGTTGTGATAGCATGCTACAATATAACTTTACAACAGATGAATTTGAAACCAATAACAAATTTCCAATACTAAAAAAAGCAGATCTCAATATACATGAGGCAAAAAAACGTTTATTATATGTTTCCAAGATTTCTCTTTTATATTTCATAAAAAATTAACACAGTAGCCAAAACTAAAGATAATTTGGAACATTTTTGTTTGATCAATTCAAACTGGTTATTGAAAATGAATGCAAGTATTCAAAGGAAGAATTATGTCATTTTCTGTTTAAAACTGTATACAAAAATTTTAAAGCAAAACTTACTGCATAAAGGAAGAACTATGTCTTTTTCTGTTTAAAACTGTATGTAAAAATTACAAAGCAAAACTTACTGCATCAAGGAAGAACTATGGCTTTTTATGTTTAAAACTGTATGTAAAAATTACAAAGCAAAACTTACTGCATCAAGGAAGAACTGTCTTTTTCTGTTTAAAACTGTAAGTAAAAATTACAAAGCAAAACTTACTGCATAAAGGAAGAACTATGTCTTTTTCTGTTTAAAACTGTAAGTAAAAATTACAAAGCAAAACTTACTGCATAGAGGAGAACTTTGTTTTCTTTATCTTCCTTCGGGTACAACATGTTGTTACTACATGGGAAAAAAATATACAACCATTAAAATATTACATGGTGTAGCATCATTGATTCAAGGGCCAGATATCATGTATCTAACATGGACTAATTTGTTTGTAATGAAAGAAAAATTCAGAAAGCAAATATGTGGCTTCTTTATAATAACCTTGTATAAGATTACACTGAGTGAAACATATACAAAATTGAACATTACTTTTATTAAGTGAGAAGACGATTACAAAATTTGTAAATACAAAACAATGACATAAGGCAAACATAAAACATAATTCAGAAGTCAAAGAAAAGTTAATTTGTTTGCCAATTTCTTAACTTCTTTATATCTCAGAGAAATTTCTTTAAGCAAATGAAAAAAGAAATTCTCTGCTTTTAGCTCATGTAGGAACTTTAGTAAACGTACTTTAAATGCACAACAAACACATCAAGTAAATATGAACAGTCTAACAGTGAAAAATCTTTCATGAGTCAGTCAACTTGGAAACACAACTGATAAAACAATGGAACAGAAAAATGCATGAAACATAATATAAAAAACTGCTCAAAATATAAAATAATACTGAACATGTGGACATAGACTGGTCACTTCCTTTCTTGCTGAATGGAAATTAACCCAATGACTACTGGCTACTAACTTTCTTAGTAGGCAATGCAAGTGTGAGGGCAAAATCATTTGTGAATAGAAAAAATGATAGAGAACTTATCTTTTAATGGATTTCTGATTTTATTTTTATAGTAGCATAGTAGCATAACATTCAATTATTTGTACAAAATTGTATTATTTAATGAAGTTTAAAGAGGAATTTAATGA
>NW_013669323.1:80234-91484 GCF_000517525.1 Limulus polyphemus
CAAATATAAATGTTGTAATCATTTCTTATAAATACCATTTCCTAATGTAATTTTCCAAGATATTAAAGATCATAATGCAAAAAAACTAAATTTATTAAAAGTAATAGGCTTTATGTTTCTTAAACTACCTACATTTGTCAAAGTACTTATGAATTTTCGAACATATTCGTCCACTAGTTTTATTGTTGGAATGAAATATGGCAAGACTTGCATTGCCTACTAAGAAAGTTAGTAGCCGGTAGTCATTGGGTTAATAGTATAGCTTACGCACTTCTGACACAATTTTCATAAAGTCTGAAAAATGCGATTCAAGTCAAATATCTATTGAAGTGAACAGTAAACTAAAGTAAGAAATATAAAATATATTTGTTTGCTGTATACTTTATACAGCAAACAATGAACCATTTTAATAAAAAAATACAGTAAAAACTTCTTTATGCGGTGAGTAATGAGCTACTTTAAGTACAATACAGAACAAACTGCATACAGTGGGCAATGAGCTACTTCAAAAATAAATACACTGAATAACATTTAAATTTAAAAATGAAATGGATAATTTTTAATGTTTTTCAAGACAATGTCTCAAGATACTGAAATCTCACAACATAAAAAATTAAAGAAAAACACTCAAACTATGTGAATGTTTAAGGCAAAACTAGAGAGTATTTAATAAGTTTCAGTTTCATGCTATTTGATTCAGTATTTTCAATATAAGAAATAAAACAATGGAGGGGTATAAGTGACATCCTTCTACTATAGACAAGACTAATTGATATACCTAACTGTAACACAATAAATATGGTACACAAACATACAAATTAACAAATAAACATACTATAAATGTGGTATATGAACAAGTGAACTAGCCAATACATCTAACTGTAACATACCATAAACTTGGTATATGAACAAATGAACTAACCAGTAAACTAACTATGATATACCACAAAGTTGGTATATGATCAAGTCAGCAAACAGGTAAACCTAAGAAGCAATCAAAGATTACTACATGTCAATCAAAGAGAATATTCAAAACCACTCACGTGAAACAGTCATCATACAACAAGCACATAAAAACTGATAATTACGTATCAGTAAATATCTTGCAGACTATATCCTCTTTATTATTATTTCTTCTACATAAACCATCCTAACTATATTTTGTCTTAAAAGGTATCCTCTATATTATAATTTGTTTTGTTTCCTTAAAAAATTTATGTATTCTGTGACATAGGAAATAAATGGATATTTAATTAATTTCTGACATACCATTCCTGACAGAACTGGATACCAACAAATCCAGGCCCTTCTTGAGTGGTTTCATAGCTACTTATTCCTGGAGTCATGATGAACAAACTTGTAACCTTCGTGAAGATTAGAAAAATGTATGTACTAACACATCTGTATTGTTAGATTTTGTTATGGTTATTTTTTCTAAAAATTTCTTAGAATATAAAATTATTCTGCTTAATATGTACACATACTTAGCATTGTAGCTCTATCAAAAATATCTATTTGATCATAAAGATTATTTGAAGATTAGAAAAATGTATGTACTAACACATCTGTATTGTTAGATTTTGTTATGGTTATTTTTTCTAAAAATTTCTTAGAATATAAAATTATTCTGCTTAATATGTACACATACTTAGCATTGTAGCTCTATCAAAAATATCTATTTGATCATAATGCAAAACAAATACAGGTAAACAAGCACAATGAACTTTTTGCACACTCACATCAGAATTACTGATAATTATGAAATGAACTACATCTATTTAGTCATTATAAGTAATAATGTAATAACAATATATTTAGCTAGCTGTATCTATTACTGTTTGGTTTTTGTTCTGATCTTTGTTGGTAACTTGCTCTGATCAAGAGTTAATATTAATTATCTTAGATTAGACAATGTATTTGTGTGGGTTATCATTTATCTTCATTAATCTTAATCAAGACAAAGAAATGCATTGACATGTCATCTAATAGCCAGTACACAGACAAATAACTACTACCTATTAAAAATATCATTCTTTTGTTATAATAATTAAATTATAATTATAATAATTGAAATGTGACTGTATTTTACAAAATACTAGTCAACTAAAACACAACCAAGACAAGTTACTTTGTACAGACTGAAACAAGACATCTGGTTTCTCTCTCCAACTTTAAAATTCTCTCAACAGCCAAACATGATACTGAACTTCTTATAAAACAAACTTTATACACGAAAACTCTTCTTCTGTGCCTAAATAATACACATTCTTCACTTGATTTAAACCTATTTTAAGTATTTCATTTGCGCCACATTTTTTTCATTTTCTCATTAGAATTTTTATACTGAAATTTACTTCTTATATATATATATATATATATATATTGTAATTACAAATATTGCTTGTTTGTTTTGTACCTCTAGATTACTGATGATGGAATTCTGATGATTACGAAACATTTAATAACGCTTCTTATTATCATGCTCATGTTTTTCACTAAGTAACCTTAACAGCATTATGAAAGAAAGGATTCTTAGTGTAGTGGTTGATCAGTCTCTTAAGCTAATCAAGCAGAGTGCTGTTGCTAGTGGTATAGGATTTTAGGTTGTATATACAGAAATATTGAATACAAGTCTAAAGAGGTTATAATTTCATTGTATAGGTCACTGGTTAGGCCACATTTGGGGTATTGTGTTCAGTCTTGAGCTCTTTACCCTAGGATATACAGTGAATTGTTGGAAAAGGTTCAGAGGAGAGCTACTAGAATGGTGCCTGGGATGGAGGGGGTATTCATACAAGACGAGGTTAAGATCTCTGAAATTGTGTTCTCCTTAAAAAAAGAAGAGTTAGAGGGCATCTGATTGAGGTGTTTAAGATTGTTAAGGAAATTGAGTGTTCATGCTGCATCTTTTTTGATACTCAATGGTGAGAATAGTAGGACTAGGGAACACAAATATAAATTGACAGGGTAGGAGTCATCTTCAGCTAAAACAGTTTTAGTTTTTTTAACAGGATGGTTGGCCTTTGGAACAGGTTGCCTTCTGATGTTGTGGGAGCAGTAAATTTAAGTGAGTTTAAAAGAAAGCTCGGTAACTACATGAATGATAAGGGCTGGTTTTGAGGTTCTTTTTATTTATCTTATAACAGTTTAGGCTTAGTTAAGAGGATAAAGCAACCTAGATGAACCAATAGGTCTCTTGTTGTCCCTAAACATTATGTTATGTTATACTGACTACATGCCAAAGCAGAAAATTACTATACAAATTACTAGTAAGGCCACACTTAGAATACTGTGTGCAGATTGTCTCATTATCTAAGGAAGAATATTGAATTACTTGAGAGGGTTTAAAAGAGGATGATTCTGGGAAACAAATAAGATTGATAAAAGAAGTCAGAGAGGTGATCTTATTGAAGTTTATAAGATTATACAGGAGACTGACATCATAAAGGCCTATGATTTCAAATGTCCTCTATCCTGATGATAATAGGATGAGACTTTTGTCCAAAGAGAGGAAACAAGTTTAATATTTAGAAAAGACAGGCTAAGCTATAGTTAAGACAGTTTTATTTCCCTAATAGGATGGTTAACTTATGGAATGAGATGCTTTAGGCAGTAGTGGAAGCTGACACTTTACAGAAGACCTAAAGGGGAATCGATGATTTCCTAAAAAATAAAAGATGTATTCAAAGGTGGGATTAATTTTTCTTGTTTTTTGTATATACTGTGTTATACCAATACTAGGTCTTCTTGTCTTTTGCTACAGCAATTAGGCAATTATTTATTTCCTCTGTTCCAAGTCGTAGAAAACAACTGCTGTAGCAAGATGAATAATTTACCTAATCATTTCCCTCTGTCCTTTATGAAAATTCAACACATCTTAATTATTTGCATTTTAAGTCTGTTAACAAAAGATTCCACAGTAAGTGAAAGTGTTTAACAACAAGCCAAAAGACAAATTCCACGTGCTCAAATTCTCATGCAAAACCATTCAACGTACCTACAATTAAATATAGAAGTCTGACGACAGGGAGCATGATATTGATGGAGACGTATATGAATTACCCTGATATACACAATGAAAAAATAACCAAAGGAATGTTAATCAGCTTCAACAAATACTAAATACCAAAACTAGTTTAGTTTCACTATATACATAGTGGATATTTGGAAAAACCTGCCTGTGGACGTAGTACCTCCACAAACTATCAAATCCTTTGAAAACAAATTACCCAAAATGTGGCATAATCTGAAAGTGATACACAACTTTGAACTTTAAACTAGTCTACACTATATATTTATACTCAGAAATAACAATGTTTTAATAAGGTATAAGTATATAAAGTATGCATGAACCTAAAAGAATTTAAAATATTTAATTTTTAAGCCATATTTCGAGGCAGCTAATTTTTGGTTTATAACATAACAAAAGTCAATAAGTAGGCTTAAGACTCGAGTAAAAGTACTAAAACTAAAAAAAAAAAACGAAACAAGCCTAGAACGTTTCAAAACTTGATTAAAAAATTGATGAACTACATTTATTGTTTTTCAAAAGTAACGTATAGTGATTGATCTATTAGTAGTAGTATTAACACTCGACACCTTGTATAAGGATTTTTCACTTACTTTCTTTCGGAAATGACAAACAAATCTTGATGAAAATCTTCCCAGCGTACCTCACATCTGTAACAGCACCAGTGTCTACCTCTACAACAAATACCAAGAGCTAAAACGCAAGTAAAAAAAAACACACACACAAAACCGTCTAAATTTGGACATTAAGATTATGTTTTCGCAAAAGAGGTAGCATAGGAAAAACAAAAGAATATTTTCCAACTTGAATATTTATATTGTTAAATTTATAATAAAGTGCCGACAGTGTGCTAAAATCTGCGTTTATTAATTCATAAGCACAACCGAAAATACCACTAACAGGAATGGTACCTGATTATGTAGCAATGCATTGAAATCTTAATGCTCATTATAAGTTTGATATTTTTATTGTTGCTTTAAGTGGATAGTTTGCTCTAATCAGAAGAGTTAATATTAATATTTACGTACTTAATTTTATATTGGACTTGGCATTTCCTATTGGTTAGTTTGCCACGATGTGGATCGAGAGTTCGTTATTCGCATCCCTTTGTCGCAAAATCGTGGGAAACGTGGGTACATTGTAAGAGTGATACTTAAATTGGCGGTGAGGGTTGTTAACTACCTGCCTTTTCTCTAGTCAATCAGTTCAATATAAAAAACGATTAGTACAGATAGCCTTTGTGTAGTTTTGCATGCTTTTTCAAAAGTGGCAGACGAAAAATATTTTATTTTACTTTAATTCACTAGATCGGCTTTGGCCTATTTAGCTAATGTTTTAATGAAAAAAAACCCTGTTTACCCGTCTTTCAAAGTGATTACCCCGTTTTAACAATTATTTACTTGCTTATCAAGCTGTTGTTTACTTAGCGCCCATTTTAAAGAACTGAACGTTTAAGTTACACATATTATTAAATGTAAAGAATTGTTACAGGGCATAATCATTTCATATTTCTCAATTATGGGTAAATAAAAACCACAACATTGAATTCAAATTCGATGACGAGGAACCCACTTTGAGACTAATAATGGCTGGAGACAGCTTGAATGGGTAATGAAGAAAAACTTTAATATAAGTTTTTCTTCATTACCCATTTAAGCCGTCTCCAGCCACAACATTGAATACTCTGGAATTTATCATAGTGTTACTACAGCGGAAGTCACGTGACCGTAGTAACACGTCATGAGATTCTAGAATGATCATATCTGTTTGTGGCAACTCTAGTCTTCTCTACGCGCCCTCTATTTTTTTATATATATAAGCCGGCAAATGAAGTGTCGGAATATAGATAGATAAGTTGACAGCAGACAGAGAGATTGAAAATATAGACGGACAATTGAGTCAAGCGCGGTAGTAACTAAAGTGCGTGAATCGTGCGTTGAGAATTATAGCGTGTGTTTAAGTTAAAGTGACTGTGGAAATTAAGTGTATTGCAAAATTGGATTGAGAAAGAATAAACTAGTTTTATTTGAGAAAGGACTTGTATCATTGAAGTTCTTCGGAAAGAATTTCTACGGAAAATTAACAAACGAACGACAGAGACGTAACAAAATAATATTTTTCAAAAAGGAGAACGTATGCTTCATGTACACATTGCTCTTGGTTATATTTTCAATGTTTATGATAGATGTCAACTAGAAGGCGCAATACATTAAGATCAATAAATTTGGACTAAAATCTAGACATGGGTAAATTAGTTATAAATACAAGTTAGTTCAGTGAAGTTTCTAATGGCATTGTTGGATATTCAATACTGTTTAGTTTAATAGTTATTATTTAGTTTATTTATGACTTAATATTTAGTGATTGTTTGTTTTTTAAGACAGGAGTGGTGAAAATGGATTGTTTTAAAAGTGTTAGTTGTGACAAATTTCGTTATGTAACTCTCGACGAGTCGTACATTGTATTTGCAATTACATTGTTGCCTAAGCTTTACTAATATTGTTGACGTCAATATTGTTGTAAATATTGTTACCTTACAGCGACATTCGTGTAATTTAGGGAAAGTTCGAGACTTCAGTGAACAAAATATAAATATATTCAACTAACTGAGCGCAACTGAAGTGAAGAAAAGTAAAGTGACAAAAAAGTTATAAAACGTGAAGTTAACCAGCGTGTGAGTGATTGGCGTAATCGGCGATATTTTAAAGTTAATTTCAAGGTTTAATAGAGATAAGGAGAATAATTTGTCTTGTTATAGGGTGTTCTAAAGTAATTGAACCCGTCTGTGTGGACTTTTATAAAAAGGAGACAATTATGTAAAATTCGAGATACAACTGTGCTAACCCAAGATGTGTAACGTAAGTGAATTATTCACTGAGTAAAGTAAATAAAATAATTCGTCTAGTGGATCGGATTCTAAAATAATTGAATCAGCTTGGGTGGACTTTTGACAAGAAAAGAGAATTATTTAGAGTTTTAGAAACAACTGTGATATCCTACAGTGTAAAGAAATTTTGTAGATACATTTGAATTATTTTGAATATATTACTTTAAAACAAGTGGATTGTGTTCTGTTCGAATATATTGCTAACAAGTAACAGACACCTACTGTAGAAAAATCCTCAGCCCACATATACATAAAATCCTGACAGAGACATTAATGAAGTATTCAGATCAATGTTAGTTACTACATATGTTCAGCTGTGGAATTGTACAAGTTTTTATGAACATTAGCCATAGTACCATTAGTGAAGTATTTTAGTTGAAATGTTCTTTGTAAACTGAGGCCTACAATTTGCATCAAAGCAAAACATAGCCTGTACAGATGTTATAGAGGAAACAAACTAATTTGTTATCGTTATGTGGGCTGTACTTCACATTATTTACCCCAAATAATTAAAAAAACAACACACTCAATAAAAGAAGTGGGATTATTTTGGTAAAAATAAAATAGACCTTTGACTAAGCTTAAACTTCAAGATGACGACAATATGACCACTAGAGATGCTGAAACGCTTAAATCAAGGCCAAGAAGAAAGAGACAGAAAATTAAAATAAGACCAACAAGAAATTTATAAAAAATTAAAAGAAGACCAAGAGCTAAGAGAGAAAAATTAAAAGGAAGATATATTATATTTAATGAAGAGAAAAAAAAAAATGAAATTAAGTATCATTGACGCAATCGGAGGGTCGCGGGTTCGAATCCCTGTCACACCAAACATGCTCGCCCTTTCAGCCGTGGGGGCGTTATAATGTGACGGTCAATCCCACTATTCGTTGGTAAAAGAGTAGCCCAAGAGTTGGCGGTGGGTGGTGATGACTAGCTGCCTTCCCTCTAGTCTTACACTGCTAAATTAGGGACGGCTAGCGCAGATAGCCCTCGTGTAGCTTTGCGCGAAATTCAAAAACAAACAAGTATCATTGAATACAAGACTGAAGAAGTTATTGGAAATGTACAGACGGATTATAACAATAGAATAGAAGATGTACAAAAATACATAATTAAAGTACAGGAAGGCTGTAATGATGAAATCAAAGAAGTATAAAAAGAGATAACTGAGGTAAAAAGTACATCAACGACAGAATAGAATGTTAGGAAACTGAAATGGTAAATGCCAGTATTAAACTATCCACACCTATTTCTGCATATATGCAATAACTCCAAATACCATTTCAAAATATGTAATAAAATAATATATTTGGTCTACATATATTAAAATTACTGCTGTGCCATCTGTTATGACAGAACCTTGTTGGATTATTTCAGCCATGTCAATACTCAATTCAGATTCAGAACTTAGGTGGTCAATTCAACAAAATTGCCTGATTAAGAAACCAACAGAGTATAATAGAAAGATACCATGGGAGGCATACCAGCTCAGTTCTAAATCATTTCCAGAGTGAATGGATAGAATAGTGCACAATAGGCTATTCCTCTTTCTGCCCATTTAAAAGGAAGAGTTTTAATAACATTAATTAAGTAACCTTCAAACTTAGAGCTGTATCAGCTATCAGGCATTGGTAGATGCCTTATACACAGGTTTGAAGTGACATACCATAAGGAACTATACAGAGCAATGTTCCAGAACAGGGTACAGAGGAAAGAAGCTGAATTAGTGAAAAATATGGAAAAGCTTGCCCATTTCTTTTACCCGAATGATCCACTTGAAACAACATAATCATTAGCACATTATTAATTTATAGATACCATAACAGATGAAGATATGAGAATTAGGTCCAAGCAAAGCAGGTGTACATCTTTAAAGGCAATTACTTCAGTAACACAAACAAACACACAAGGAAACGTATTAAGTTAATGCTTTACCTTTCCATGTCTTATAAATAGCGGAATACTAGTACATTTGAATACAAATTCTAACAGGCACCTAAAATTGACAGTTAGGTCTAAAGTTTAAATATGCTTTGTACGTGTAGCACAAGTTTGTCCACTATATAATCTATAGCAATTAGCCTTAATAGTCACTGCCACAACTTCATTCATTTTCGAAGCTCTACAGCTAACACTTTATGCGAAAGAAAATAATTACAGGTTTCAGATTATATACGAATGTGATTTAGACACATATACACACATGAAGCCCCCCAAACATACCGTGGTGGGTAGAGCACATATAACCCAATGTGTAGCTTTGTGCTTAACTACAAACAAACAAACATGAAATTTACAAAACAACAAACAAACATGACGATAGTTGATTTTAACACTTCTTGATACCATAATTTTAAAAATTTTCAATTTTATAACTATTTGATAACGTTAAATTATCCAAAAGTTCGATGAAGAAAAATATCTCAAATTGGTCAAAGATGACAGTGATCCACAAAGCAGTGGCGTAACTCTCTCTTACAATGATGACTTCGAACCAAATTTAAAGTGTGGTACAATGATGAGAAACCAAATGTTTTTATTGTCTTAGAATATTGTGAAACCGATATTTATATTATCTTACAATGGTGTTCCATCTAGTCTGCCGATGTTGTAAAAATGTGTTGATAATGAAAGGTCCTTGTTGTGTGCACAGTTTCAGGAGCAACATTCCATTATGGTTCCGTTCTACTTCAGGGTCTACATGGTGTTCTATGTGTTCTTCCTATGTTGGCCTTGTTGTTTTAACTTTCCTTTTGAAGTCTCCCATGACAAGTACTTCACCTCCCTTCTTAATTGTAAAATATTCTTGTTTTTCCTCTGTAGAAACACATCTTTTATTCGTTTTTATTCTTATTTTGACGAGCTTTTCTGATATGTATGCTACCTCTAGAATGTACTTTGCTAGGTCCAGACATAACATGAAACTTACTTCATGATTTGCTCATGTTAATTTCAGCCCATATAAGAGTGTAATCTCCACGAGTCCTCCTACTGCCTGACGGCGGTCTTGTGAAACCAAATCTATACTGTTCTACACTATTGTTGTGTTTATGTTCAAGGAATTCCTGAATATCAAATTTATTTCTTAGAACTACAAATGTATTGTGAACATATCATCTGTAGTATAAAGGTTTAAATTGTTCTGGACAATTTTCTAATCACCTCTTTTCATGATGACGTAAAACAAATTTGCTAAACCTGGTGCAACCCTTCAACCCATAGAAACCCCATCAAGTTGCATAATGACAACCATTAAGAAAAGTTGGACTCTGGTGACAAATGATAATAATGTTCACTGTAGTACAATGATAATGTGGAACAAAATGCTTACAATTGGTTACAATGATACATTTATACTGTCTTACAATGAAGTGAAACCAAATGTTTAAAGCTGCTTACAAAAAGGTGAAATAAAAAAGCTCCTACTTTCTCACAACGATGATGTGAAACCAAATGTTTATCCTATCTTACAATGATGATGTATAAACAACTGTTTATATGGTCTCTTAGTGACGTAAAACCAAACGTTTATATTATCTTATAATTATGTGAAACCAGATATTTACTCTGTCTTACTTTGATGTGAAAGCAACTATTTATTCTGCTTTATAATGTTGGCTTTGAATCAACTGTTTATACTTGTTTCATAATGAGCTAGAAATTAAGACAGAGTAAACA
The DNA here is from genome assembly GCF_000517525.1 of Limulus polyphemus. Lineage (NCBI taxonomy): Eukaryota > Metazoa > Arthropoda > Merostomata > Xiphosura > Limulidae > Limulus > Limulus polyphemus. The sequence continues at coordinate 90,833 of NW_013669323.1, forward strand.
TTTCGTCTCTGTCTCTCTCACTGTCTAGCGCACTTATATACGATAATACTGCCTGTTCTAGAAACTTCTAAGACTCTCAACACGTGCTACCAGCATCACTTGACTTCTGCTGTCGTCACGTGACCCCGATGTCGTAACACACTAGCGAATCTTCTAGAGTACTCGTCACGTGACCCCACTGTCGTAACAATTGTAAGAAAGTATAAACATCAGTCGTACGATTATATATATAGGATAAAAATGGATTTGGTATCACTCTAAGATAGTATAAGTATTTGTTTTACATTATTTTAAGACTATTTAAACATATATTTCCACATCATTATTGTAAGACAGTATTAAAACTTGTTTAACATCATTGCAAGACTGTAAAGTTTTATTCCACGTCATCATTGTAATAAAGTGTAAACATTTGGTTTCACATTCTTCTAATTTAGTATCAACCTTTGGTTCCGCAGTATCATTGCTAAACAGGTAAAACATGGGTATCACATCATTGTAGCAGGCAGGGAGAAAGAAAGACAGCGATTACGGTCGGCGGAAACTGAGGATAGCAGACACAGAGATCGGAACTATAGTTTGCGGGGACGGACAACTAAGTCTAAGCGCGATAGAAAGTGAGTGAATTGTTGTGAACTATAGTGTGTGTAAC
>NW_013669323.1:92418-93324 GCF_000517525.1 Limulus polyphemus
CAAGTTTTATAAAGAAAGGACTAGTATCTTAGAAGAATTAACAAACAAACATACAGAGACGTAACACAATGATTGAAACCAAATATTTATACTATCTTAAAATGATGTGAAACTAATGTTTATGCTGTTTTACAATGATGGTGTGAAAAAAAGTTTATATTGTCTTACAAAGGTTTGAAACGAGATATTTATACTTACTGTCTTTCAAAGATGTGAAACTCAATGCTTAAACTGTCTTACGATGGTGTAAATGTTGATACTGTTTTACACAGAGAGGAAATAACAAGTTTACACTTTCTTACGATGGTGATATGGAACCAAATTTATACTGTTTTACAATGATATGACACCAAATGTTTACACTGTCTTATATCGATGTGTAACGAATTTTTATGCTGTTTTATAATGATAACGTGGATATAAATGTTTGCTCTTTCTTACTAAGATGTGAAATCAGATTTCTATAGTCTTATTATGATGTTTATACTGTCTTATAATGATAATTCAAATCAAATATTTATGCTGTTTTACAATGATGTGAAACAAAATATTCATAATGTCTTACAGTGATGTGGAACCAATAGTTGATACAGTCTTAAAGTGATATGAAACTGGATACTTACAGTGTCTTACCGTCATGTGAAAGCAAATGGTTACAGTGTCTTACCTTGAAGTGAAACTAAATATTTTTCCTGTAATAAAATTACGAGAAACCTTTGTAGTGTCTGACAATGATGTAAAATCAAACGTTTGCATTGTTTTGCAGTAATGACGTGGAACCAAACTTATATTGTCGAAACCCAATGTTTATCCTTTCTTACAATGATATGAAACCTCTTGTTTAAACTGTCTTAGAATAGGGATGTGGAAACCAATGTTTACACTTTGTAACAATGATGTAAAAGG
>NW_013669323.1:94125-94998 GCF_000517525.1 Limulus polyphemus
AATGAAGTGAAACAGGTATTCATATTATCTTACAATGATATGAAACAATTTTTGTTTTTTTTTACAATTATGATGTGGAAACAAATATTTACGTTGTCTTAAAACGATCTTTGGTAGAAATTGTTTATTTTATCTTATGGAGATATGAATCCTAATGTTTAAATGTTCTTTCACAGATGTGAAAGATGATGATTACACTGCCTTGCAATGATGTAAGACCAACTGCTTATACTCATTTACAATGATGTGAAACCAAATGTTCACAGTCTTACAATTATGCAAAACCAAATGCTTACACTGTATTACAATGATAACATTGGAAACGAATGTTTACACTGATTTAAGATGATAAGAAACCAATTTTATAGTTTATTACAATGATGACATGAAACCAGATGTTTATTTGGTTAAAGTTTGGACTATACAGTTTGATATTCTGAAAATATATAATCATAGCTATTTTTTTCTAAATTTTCCTTTTTGTCCGAAGAACAGGTGTTTTCACAACAGCTTAACAAATAAATAGGATGACACAGAACCAAGCATTAGTCCAAGGCCTAATCCAGCTGCCAGTATAGAGGCTGCTGTCTGTCGGAATTCTGGAAGTGTTTTTCTGAAATAAAGACAAGAAATATGTAAAAATTTGCTGTTTCTCCGACAGAAATTGTTTGGCATATCACAACATCTTCAGCTACATTAAAATGATAACATCGTCAGTTATAGAAACGAGTAGAATACGAAGTTGCAATTCCACAAGCTATACACACATGTACACATATGTACAACCACACCAGTTATATAGACAAATATAATACATACATGTACAACCACACCAGTTATATAGACAAATATAATACATACATGTACAACCAC
>NW_013669323.1:95460-96820 GCF_000517525.1 Limulus polyphemus
AAATGTTTACACTGTGCTACAAAGATGATGTGTTATCAAATCTATACTGTCTTGCAATGACGTACAACTAAATGTTTATGGTATCTTACAGTGATGCAAGTCCAAACGTTTACACTATCTTATAATGATGACGTGGAATAAATTTACTCTATCATTTAATGATGTGAAAAGAAATGTTAACACAATCTTAGAAAGCTGATGTGAAACCACATGTTTACACTGTCTTATGATGATGTGAAATGAAATATTTACATTTTCTTACTCTGATGTCAAACCATATGTTTATACTGACTCATAATGATGTGAAACCAGATACTTACACTGTTTTACAATCACGTTTAAACAAATGTTTATACTGCGTTACAATGATGTAAAAACATGCATTTACACCCTCTTACAATAACCTGAAAAAATATTTACACTTTCTTAGAGTGATGTGGAATGTAATGTTTCCACTATTTGTTTATACCGATGTTGAACCAAACGTCTGCACTATTTTTCAATGATGATTAGAACCCGAATATTTATAGTTATGTAAAACGAAATATTGATACTGTTTAAGAATGATGTGAACTCTGTTATTTACACTGTCTTACTATGATGTGAAAGCAAATGTTTCACTGTTTCAGAATGATGTGAAATCAAGTACTTGCAATAATGGGAAGTTAAATGTTTACACTGTCTTACAAAGAAGTGGAACAAAATGTTTACACTGTCTAACAATGATATGAAACTAAATGCTTAGTTGTCTTACAATTACATGAATCCAAACATTTACACTATTTCAGAATGATGATATGAAATCAAATATACTTTATCGTATAATAATGTGAGAACCACTGTTTACATTGCTTAAGTTTATTTGTAATTATGCACAACGTTACACAATGGGCTATCTGTGCTCTGCCCACCACGGGCATCGAAACCCGGTTTCTAGCGTTGTAAGTCCGCAGACATACATTGTTTAAGAAAGATGATTTGGAACCACATGTTTACACCGCCTAACAATGACGTGAAACGAAATGTTTAGACTGCCATATAATGGTAATGTGGAAGATGTGTTTACAATGTTTTAAAAATATGTGAAACAAAACGCTCATACTGCCTTAAAATGATGATATGGAAACAAATTCTTACACCGTCTTACAATCATAACCTGAAGAAAAATGATTACACTGTTTTACAATGAAGTGAAACAGGTATTCATATTATCTTACAATGATATGAAACAATTTTTGTTTTTTACATTTTTTACAATTATGATGTGATCTTTGGTAGAAATTGTTTATTTTATCTTATGGAGATATGAATCCTAATGTTTAAATGTTCTTTCACTGATGTGAAAGATGATGATTACATT
>NW_013669323.1:97573-102697 GCF_000517525.1 Limulus polyphemus
ATAATACATACATGTACAACCCCACCAGTTACATAAACAAATATAATACTTAAATGTACAACCACACCAGTTACATAGACAAATATAATACATACATGTACAACCACACCAGTTACATAGACAAATATAATACTTAAATGTACAACCACACCAGTTACATAGACAAATATAATACATACATGTACAGCCCCACCAGTTACATAGAGAAATATAATATAGAAATGTACAAAATAATAAGTTATATAGACAATGCATTACAACTGGACAATTACACAAGATACAGAAACAAATGACTACAAATACACAATTACCCTTGTTACAAAAAACACACTATAAACACAACACGCCATCAGTTGCGAAAACAAAGTATTACAAACACACAAAGCCACCAGTTGCAAAAGTAAAGGACTACAAATACCCAACGCCATCAATTACAGGAACAAAATACTACTAAGCAGAAAACGCCACCAGGTATAGAAACAAAGTACTACAAATACACAACGCCATCACTTCCAGAAATATAGTATTACAAATATACAATGCTACCACTTACAGAAACAAATTATTTGAATTACATAATGCCTCTAGTTATATAAACAAATGTAATACAAATGGGCAACTTTAGCAGCTAAAAAAAAAACAACAACAAAAAACAAATCTTTTGGAAATGGACAAGGTAAAATAAAGAATGTTATCAATTAATGAAACAAAGGTGCTTAGATTAGAAAAAAAAATTAACTGGCTTGTCTGACCGATTCGTAACTGATTATCTGGTTTTACTTAGTCTGTGAAATGTAAGAACATTCAAGTTGTGGAACCGACACAGATCACAGGATTAATTAAGCTCACTTTGTCTTTTGCGCCGAGTTTGATTATTCACTCGCGAATTAAAAGGCATTGTCATTGCCTATTTCAATACAATATACAGTAAATAATTCAGACGAACTGAAATACTACGATTATCGCCTTGCATCATATGTTTAAAATCAAACAGGAAGTGAATACTTGAGTGCTCTTTATGATGTGTTATAAAGCAACTAAAGTTGTTATCTTCCGCATCCATTATTTGTCATGTGGTCAAGTGAGTGAACCTCGATTACAATTGGATTTCGACACATAAAACGTGCGGCAGTACTTAATATTCGAATCTGACTTTAACTAGTTACATTCAAGTTAATATATTGCTAAGTTCAAGTTAATATATTATAGAGATGACATCTCGGTTTGACAAGAATGACCAAACTATTTTTTGTGCATTGACTGATAGCATTGCTCAATCGTGATGCTGCTACAGGAAATTATGTAAAAAAAGCACACAACTAGCGTATATTATGTAATAACTAGAAAGATGATGTCATCAGCTAAATGTAAAGTGAAAATAATTGGTCATATAGCTTTTGCTTAGTGTTATGATTTTCAATAACCTTGTCTCTGATTAGTCATTCAGCCTGTCTTAGTGCCGTGATCTTCCGTAACCTTTTCTCTGATTGGTCATTCAACCTTTGCTTTGTGTGGTGGTCTTCCATAACCTCTTCTTTGATTGGTCATTCAGCCTTTGAATTGTGTAATGGTCTTCTATAACCCGTGCCTTGTTTGGTGTCTTCAATAACCTTGTCTCTGATTGGTCATTCATCTTATATCTTGTGTATTGGTCTTCAAAAACCTTGCTTTTGATTGATATTCCGTCTGTGCATTTTGTCGCAGTCTTTCTTAATTTTGTCTCAATTGTCATTTTGATATGGTTATAGTTTTACAGTTTGCCCATGGACCATGGCTAGATCTCAAAGAAGACATTTGAATGTTTCACTCATGCGGAGACTTATCAGACGAATGGAAGCTGGCCAATCACAGTAAGCTGTTGTAAAATGGCTATTACAGTTTCTAGAAGTGTTGTTCATTGAAAGAATATTAATGATGCACTTGAATTTGACATCGAGGAACTAGGTTCAAGTTAATATATTATAGAAATGACATCTCGGTTTGACAAGAATGACCAATCTATTTTTTGTGCATTGATTGATATCAACTGTCTCTACAACGTATCAATAGTAAAGTTGTTTGGACAAATGGACAAGGCAGGCTATCCTTTATAACACAAGCAGGTGATCTCTGTCTGATCATTCTGGCTATTATTAGTGGGTTGTATGTTCACAGTCATACATGGTGAGCCTGGAAACAGGCTCACATGCACAGCAAGGTACAAAGCAGATTGACTGTAATGGTACCAAAAATGTGTCTAGTAGAAGAACATCATGTGGAGATTAATCGTTTTACAGAAGAGAAAACCTAATTTTGTGGGGTAAAAAACAATCATTAGTGGATGTTCCGATTTTCACCAAAAACCACATTACAGAGATCGTGTCCTACTCGACCTTATGTGACGTCATCTCTGAAAACCACGTTCTTTTCGACCGTGTATCATGCCACAATTCTCTTCTGCTTCAGCCTTTGTGTTAAACTGGTCAAACCTTTCTTTTACCAAATGGAGAGGTTGCATGTTCATCAGACTTCGGACTCATTGAACATGTCTTGAAAGACGAATATTATCCTGCCAAGTGACTCCAGAAAGAGTGAAATATCCTCTCCAAAGGACAATCTGACAACAACGTTTTACTTCTATATCGTGAACTGTAAATATGTAAACCAATCTTTGCCAAATATTCAACTGTAAATATGAAACACATCTCTGCCATATATTCAACTGTAAGAATGTAAACCCACATAAGCGTACGGGATGGGGGGGAGAGGCTGAAGCCTCCTCAGATTGGCCCTTTTATGAACATTCAGGCAAGTTTCGCCGACAATAAAGCTACTATTAGAAAAGAAATCTCCAAGACGTCTTCAAGCTCTGTTTGGTGAACTGAATGACACTGAATCATTTACCACTGATGTAAAATGTTATTATAATGGCAATATCGCCCCCCAGTGGCACAGGGGTATGTCTGCGGACTTACAACACTATAATTCGGGTTTCGATACCAGGTGTGGGCAGAGTACAGATAGCCCATTGTGTAGCTTTGTGCTTAATTACAAACAAACAAACAAACAATGGCAATATCTACTTTGACAGCCTATGTTATGGCAGAAATGGGATTTAGGTTTGACAAGAATAACTAAACTATTTCTTGGGCATGTTGGGATGTTAGTTTTGCAACTATGCAACTATTGCAAAGTTTTATAAACTTGATGAGGAGATATTGAGAGTGTGTGAGGAGTGAGAAAGAAATATATGAAAACTACAAGAGTAGGAAAACTTCTATTTCTTCTGTAAAATCTGATGCTGAGGTCGTTCAAAATTCTTTAATAAAGATTTTTTCCATGTGTTTCCTGTGTTTTACAAGATTGCATCAATTCTTCCAACGAGGCGATCATTCAGTGCCTTACGTCGAATGAAGACGTATTTACGTTCAACCATAGCTCAAGAGAGGTTATTTTCACTTGCACTTATAAACACTGAGAGAAGTCTAGCAAATAAAAGTTCATCAAATGACATGGACAGCATTATTGATAAATTTGGTTGTTCAAGTGGCAGGAACTCTAATTTTTTAGACAAGTACATGTTACTATTTCTAAAAGTGATAAATTCACTTTTGAAATTATTTTGCATTTTTTGTATGATTATGATTTCTCTTTATACTATCTGTTTTCATTTTGCATATAATATTTAGTAAATGTAAAGGGTTCACAAAAGATTAAATTACCTTTTTTCCTCACATTTGAGGAAAATATTTCTCGCACAAAGAAAGCTCAATCCCCACGTGAACATCTCACATACACCTTTGCAAAACTCACCTCTGCCAAATATTCAACTCTAAAGAAGTAAACCCACCTCTGCCAGAGATGGAAACCCAGCTGTGCCAAATATTCGGTTATTTCAAATCACACGACTGATCATTAGATGCTTGAAATGCATATAAATGAACAGAAGTGGGGGTTTGATATTGTTTTCTAACAGTTTTTTTGGTTTGTCATAGTAATATTATTATATACCAATTATTTTTCAGAATTTACTTAAACTAAATGTTTCTGTATTTATTCACTGATTTATGAATAAAAACCGTCACTTTTTATATATTTATAACATGATTCGTTTTACAAACGACAAACATTCTACGTTTTTCAAAACGCTTAAAAGTAAAAACAATTCTTTTTTAGGCCTGACTCTTTATCAGGGAACTGTCTGAAGTGCAAATATCACCTTACGTGTTTTTTACTTTGTTACTTACTGTGGACCTTGTGTCGTTACAATAGAGCAATAAAAACTGTTGTAAAAGTCAAATGTGACCTTAAATGTTATTTACATTACTTACTGTGGACCCTGTGTCATTACAACAGTGCAAAGAAAACCGTTGGAAAGACCGAATATCACGTTGAAGATGACGAAGCAGATGTCAGATTTGAACAACACTGGTAGAAGCGTTCGAGGATGTGCGTTGCACAACATGAAAAGGGGGATGAATATTACTCGAAGAGCACAGAGGCTGACTATCATTTTTGGTCTTGATGGTGGCTGGAAAAAATGTAAATATTGACATGTAATCAATCACTTTGAACAAACCAATTTTTCTAATCCTTTTGAAAATTACATTGGTTTGTATCACCACGAAATATTCATCTTTCTTTGTTGGCTAAAACTTCTGTTACTATCAGAAGAGCAATTCTCTTAATACATCATATTGAAGCTTAAAGGACACTCAAACTAGTCTAATTAAACTTTATAATAGATGATCGGTGTTAAAGATAAATGAATAAATAATATTATTTCAAAAAAATCCCGAGGAAATTTCTGATCTGGTGTGAGATAAATAAACTAATACAACTTACAGTTTACCATCTTACTCATAGCAGTTGTGCTTTATCCAATTTGATAATGTAAATAGTGTCTAACCACTACTATGTTTGTAATATCCAACTGTAAGCACTGGATATGATAGATGGATGATGATTAACATTCTATTATACATTATTTACTTTCACACAGAAATTATCTTTTATAATAATTGTTATTATATAAAACTCTTATGAAGTACTCCAATCTTTATAATGTTCTTTAAAGTGAGGTAGCATACAGTGTTTCCTTTTGAAAATGGGTGTAACATAGTTTTTCTACCAAACAACACCAAC
>NW_013669323.1:103036-103715 GCF_000517525.1 Limulus polyphemus
TTCTTATGTAAGCAAAAGTGTAAATAATAGCACTATCAAGAAAAAAAACGTATATATTTTTAGAACACACGAAAAAAGTAGGTAATCGCTCTACCAAATGAAATATAATATATGCATTTTCTATAAAAAAGTAAAAATGCGAATAACTGCCCTACCGAGAGACACGAATGTTTACATTTTCTAAAAGAAGCCAAATATGTAAATAACCATTCTATTGAGAAGAAAAAATGCTCTTTAATTTATTTCAAATAGAGAGATATTGCGGCCTCTTTTTGTGAGAAATTGTGAATTTTTCATACACGCGACTTTATCACATATGACGATAGAACAAGATCGTATTTAGTCTAATAAACCATCTAACATTGTGCCTATTGGAAGTAGAAAATTCTGCTTGGTTCCAAAGTTAACACAATAAATAAGAAAAACTGAACACACCTAGCACGGAATGTACTGAAAGATTACATTGTATGTGCACTTGGGTAACGGGTTTGGAGTTAACTACACATTCTTCGATGTAATGAGTCTGATTTTAACTACACATTCTTCGATGTAATGAGTCTGATTTTAACTACACATTCTTCGATGTAATGGGCCTGGTGTTAATTATACATTCTTTGGGGAAAGGCATCTGGAGTTAACTACACAATCTCCGGGTAATGGGTCCGGATTAACTAAACAC
>NW_013669323.1:103826-108853 GCF_000517525.1 Limulus polyphemus
AACATTGTGCCTATTGGAAGTAGAAAATTCTGCTTGGTTCCAAAGTTAACACAATAAATAAGAAAAACTGAACACACCTAGCACGGAATGTACTGAAAGATTACATTGTATGTGCACTTGGGTAACGGGTTTGGAGTTAACTACACATTCTTCGATGTAATGAGTCTGATTTTAACTACACATTCTTCGATATAATGGGCCTGGTGTTAATTATACATTCTTTGGGGAAATGCATCTGGAGTTAACTACACAATCTCCGGGTAATGGGTCCGGATTAACTAAACACTTTCCGGGGTAATGGATCTGGGGTTAAAACAACACAATCTCTGGGGCAATGGAGCTAGTATTAACTTAATATTCTCCAGAGAAATGGGTTTGGTGTTAATTATACATTCTTTGGAGAAATGCATCTGGAGTTAACTACACAATCTCCGGGTAATGGGTCCGGATTAACTACACACTTTCCGGGGTAATGGATCTGGGGTTAAAACAAAACAATCTCTGGGGCAATGGATCTAGTATTAACTTAATATTCTCCAGAGAAATGGGTTTGGTGTTAACTACACATTTACAGAGTGATGGGTCTGGTGTGATTACGCATAATACAGGGTAATCGGTTTGGATTGGGGTAATGGTGTTAACTGCACATTCTCCGGGGTAATGGGTCTAGTGATAATTACACATTTTTTGGGGTCTTTCTTAGTGTACATGGGTGTTTCTTACCATCAGGTTAAGGATTAGATTATAAATTTACTAAGCGAGCAATACACTAACTTACACTTTTCCGAATAAAACTAATTATACAAGAGGTGATTAAATAAAGGAAGAAAGGAACCTTATTTTTGGATGTTTTGAAGTTTACAACCAAAACATTCTTGTGCATTGAACTGTTCATATTTTACTTCTTGCTAAATTATCATAAACACAATATTTAATTTATCACCGAAAAAAAAATTCTTACTAACCCGTAAAGGAAGATCCACTTTCTTTACTTACAGACTCTACTAACACAGTGACTGCTGGATAAACTGACAAGGTCACCCAGAATATCAACACAATTCCAATAAAATAAAGTATTATCTAGGAAAGAAAAAATAATCAGTGAGCTGACTGTTGATGATACAAACACATATTTATCTATTTTTCAACAGAACAATTCTACTTCTTACTTACGTCTTGAAAGACTTTCAGTAGGGGCACGTCTCTAATTTCTTCACTTTCGTTTATTTTCAAATAATTTCCTAAATAGAAAAGTAAAATCAAGCAATCGAATGTATTGTTTGTTAATGTAGAATTTAAGTATCGTGAAAAATACGTAACATGAATAAAAACAGCAGTGTTCTGCAACATTGAAATGGAATATATAATTTGATTCTAACATGAAACACATTTCTCGTAATGTGAAGAGTTGGGTACGTTATATTAAAACAATTTTAGAGCCTCGCAAGGTCATTACAGTCCATGTTTCATGTTCGTATATGATTTATCTAACGATTGTACATACTTACAATAGCCTTGCAGCGTAATTTTAGTTGTAATAGGCTATGTCGTAAGGCTGTAATGTTCAAAGCACACCATTCCTCCTTGCATGGTTTCCATAATATAACTAGTGTACAAGGTTGATGGTTTCCCAGCGCCCATATACACAATCTGATCACACAGAAATCTATTGAGGACTTGATTGATATGTCTTCTTACTTTGGAATAGCTAAATACCCATTTTCTTCTTCTAGAAGGTTGAGGTATGTTACAGTTCAAGGAATATGTCATAGAAGCAACTTGTGTTTACGTGACTTCTTCCACTTTTACAGATGGAGACTTATTTTCAATTCACATATTGTTATCAGGGGTAGTGCATGATTTTGCCATTGATCTTTATATTTATGGCTTTCATCTGTTGAAAGACGTCGTACTTTGCTTTACATGGCTGGATATAATTGTTGCAGATCTCTTTCTAGATGGTTCTGGTGCATCTATTTGAGCCATATTCCTTTGATTTCCAATGTTATGAAGTACAAGGGATATTCCCATCTTGGAAATTCTAAATCTCCGATCTAAACACATCTTTATGATCTGAGTGTATAAATAGTTTACGTCAGAAAAAAGCTTTTACATAGCCTTCCTTAAAGCAATCAGTTTTAGGTAGCATCATATTTTAGATGTAATGCCAAACAATGTAAAAAAAATGTAGTTCTTATCCATGCCATTTCACTGCAATTTTATTTTGGTTGTGGTTGACAGGTGACTTGTTGAATTATATAATCAAAATTTCCATAGCGTAAGGTACTAAACTCTCTGTAGTAGATGGCTTTCACTAGCTGCTACATTAGAAAAAAAAAGAGGGAGAGAAAGTTAATTTAACAGCTCCAGAAATCCCCTCTCGACCAAGTAAAATCATGTTAGTCAAATGATTTTTTTAAATTCTCCCCATTCATGAAAAATTCCAATGGTGAGCTATCTTATTTTGAGTAGCATACCAGAAATAAATATAAAACATCCTCAAATCTCCTTCACTAGCTTCCTGTTACAAATGTAGTAAACAATGCTCAGTGATGAGTTAACGTTCTTCTAATCTTAAACAATCCATGAAAAATACTCACCACAGCCAGCTTGAATTGATAGGTAGTGCTTGAAGAAACTCTAATAAAGAAAATGAAAGAAAACAGAAGTTCAGACTGTATTTCTTACTATTAATTATATGTATCATTGCTTTCACGATCAGATAGTATTTCTTACTGTCAATGATGCGTTCACTGCTTCCACGATGAGATAGTATTTCTTACTATTAACAATACGTTTTGCTTATTTCACGTTCATACTGTATTTCTTATTCTTAATGATACATTGCACTGTTTTCACATTCAGACTGTATTTCTTAGTTGTAACGATACGAGTAGTTAGTATGACCATCTGGCGGCGGAAATAAACAAACATGACCTTGGTATTTAGTTGAATGGACAGCAACTGCCTATTGTAGAAACACAAGTGTAGAGGATGATGTTTAGAAATTCTTCTGCCTTTTGCCTTCAGGTCAGTGTGTGTATGATGTTTTCACTCTTTATAGTATTCTGGTGGACTGTGGATTGGTTGGTTTATCCCTGTTTCTGATTGGTGGAGAGACTTCCTGTAGATTCAACTAATGGTAGCCACAGATTACTTACCTTTAATCTGGAATCTCTGTTTAGTGAAGGCTTTGTTGTGTTTATGTAAAATGATTCTTTAATATTTCTTGTCTTCCAAAATTTGTCTGTTTCGATGATTCTAGTTTTCACCAAGTTTATTTTGTGTGCTGTTGACATGGTGTGTTGTGCAATGGCTGGATTTTGTGTTTTCTTGAGTCTTCTACTGTCTTTATGTTGTTCTTTTAGTCTTGTTGCAAGTCTTCTTTCTCGTTTCTCTACCGTATGTTTTATTGCAGGAGCATGGAATTTCATAAATGGTGTTTTTGTGTTTCTAATTTGTAGGTTTCTGTTTTATTTTCATAAGAATGGATCTTAATGTATTGTAAGATTTCCACCAGATGTCTATGTTGACTTTTTTTGCTATGCATTCGAGGTTTTCACTGAATTTTTGCAGGTAGGCGAGGTAAATGGTAGTAGCGGTAGTGTTTCCATCATCTTTTCTTTCTGTTGTGGTCTTTTTCAGGGAGTTTTTGATAAAGTAGAAGGTGTAACCATTCTGTTTAAAGAACTATATGATCTTTTTGCGTTCTGTTGTGATGGATGACTTATCACAAATTTTTCTGTTCTTTTGTTTAGGCATTGGATTATACCACATTTTATAGAATTTGAATGACAGGAATGGAAGTGTAGGTATCTGTTTGTGTGGGTGGATTTTCTGTATACAGTTCTGGTGATTTTTTTCTCTTGTCTGCTGATGAATATGTGAAGAAATGATAGGCTGTTTTGTTCCTCTATTTCCATGGTGAGGTGGATTCTTTTGTGTATAGAAATTAGATGTTCTAGGAAGGCTATTAAGTTTTCATGACTGTGGGGCCAGATAATGAAAATGTTGTCAATATAACGTCTGTAGAAACTTATGTTTATATGTATGGATGAGAAGGCTCTTTCTACAAAGTCTTTCATTAAAATGTCTGCTAGGATTGGAAAGAGTGGTGATCCAATAACAGTTGTGTAAGAATGACCTTAAAATGAAAACACCATGTGTTGTATAAAGTATAGCGTGAGTCACATAAGTGTGCTATAAAAAATCTTGAAAATTTCATTACATTACAAGATGTGATGCCTAAAAATATATAATTTAAGATATTCAAAACGACTTCCATTGTATGTAAGTACAAGTTGAAAAAAATGCCTGAGACATGACCTTGTCAATTTCCTGTTAGATAGTTATAAAAAATGTCTGTATAGGATGTAAAAGGCGAGGTTGTATTGAACAATTGTATCCAATTATAGAGTAAAAAGAATAGTCGTGTAAGTATGACCTAAAATGGCCTGGCATGGCCAGGTGGTTAGAGTGCTTGACTCGCAATATGAGGGTAGCAGGTACGAATCCCCATCCCACCAGACATGCTCGCACTTTCAGCTGTGGGGGCATTATAATGCCTTCTCTCTAGTATTTCATTGCTAAATTAGCCCTCATGTAGCTTTGCGCAAAAGGCAAACCAAGAAACTTACTCTGGACTTGTGTCATTACAACAGAGCAAAGGAAACCGTTGGAAAGACCGAATATCACATTGAGGATGACGAAGCAGATATTGGTCTTGAATAACAGAACAATAGAAGTGTTCGAGGATGTGTGAATATTACTCGAAGAGCACAAAGGCTGACTGCCATTTTTGGTCTTGATGGTGGCTGGAAAAAATGTAAATATTGAAATATATCCAATCACTTTTAACAAACCAATTGTTTTAATCTTTTTGAAAATATCATTGGTTTTTCATCGCCACGAAATATTAATCTAATAAATAATATTATGTCAAAAAAACCCAGGCTATTTCTGATCTGGTGTGAGATAAATAAACTAATACAAATTACAGTTTACCATCTTACTCACAGCAGTTGTGC
>NW_013669323.1:109740-116965 GCF_000517525.1 Limulus polyphemus
CACCATTTTGCAAAACAAGTTCTTGCCAAATGGTGTTATTCTGTCGAGTGATGAATCAGATTTCAAAGTTATTCTACAACATGTTTCTATCTACGTCAGAACAGTAGTCCTTTGGTCGCATGCAAGTCTTTCAGAAAGGAACTGCTAAATATCCTTTGAAGTATATAGAGTGCAAATCATTTTCAATTCCTCAAGGAAGCTTGCAAACATCTATTGATAATGCATTTTTAGGTCCAAAACCTACATGTCTTGTTATAGAGTGTATTGATAATGATGCATTTAATGGATCTTGGAAGAAAAACTTGTAGAAGTTCAAACATTAAAGTATCAATTTCGTGGCAATCAATGTAAGTGGAAAACAAATTACTGCTCGACCTTTACAACCAGATTTTGATGATGAGCTGTATGCACGAAGCTACAAATCATTATTTAGTGGAAGGGGAAAACAGTTTCAAGATCAAGAGATTGATATAGGTTATGACTAATATTCGTAATGATATACACTCTTTGTATTTGATCTTACACCCGACCTATCAGCTGGTGATTCAAACCTTAATCTGGTGAAACAGGGAATCTACAAACAGAAATACAGTTTGGTAAAGCTTTACTTAACACTATAAATGTTCTCGCCAATGCAGAATTTCAGTCCATTTTAGAAATTGACCAGTACAGAAACATCATCATTGATATCTAAGAAGCAATGAACACTGTAGAGATTTATTGTATACTCTCACGAGAAAGAAGCTTGGAAGTGTGTTTACCAGTGATCAGCTACCTAACTATGTAGAAAAACAACTGTACATCATCATCTTGGACCCATGTCATAAACCTGGAAGTCACTGGGTCTGTGTCTACTTTGGTCAAAATGGGAAAGGAGAATATTTTGATCCAATTGGCTTGCCTCCAAGATCTCACAGCATTAGAAAATTCATCAAAAAGATCTATCAAAAGTGGACTTAAAATAAGAAGGTTGTGCAAGGACAGCATGTGGACAAATTTGTATATATTACAGATGTAGACACATATGCAAACAAAACTTGTTGTCCAAATTTCGATCTAATAAAGATATAAATGATATATTTGTTCATACTTTTGTTACAGAGTGATTTAAAGTAATGACACATTTACTAGATATAACTTTTTATGTAGATCAAATATCAAAATCCTTATTGTACAAAGATTAATAAATGTTTTTAAAATTGAAGATATTGTCAGAGTGATTTATGTTATGTAGAAGATAACAATATTGTTTATAGATGACACGATGAAACAAAACAAATCTTATAAAAGTATATAGAATATAGTTACTCAGTCTTATACATTTTTACAGAGGAAGTCAGAAAGCTCTTGAAGAAATTCACCTTGTTCAACCAAATTAATGGGATTTAAATTCTTACAATCACATACATTTAGTTTATTAGCTCTATCTTGGAACACATCTAATTTAATATTTTTATCCACTTCAGTCAAAGCAGTTCTCAGATATAGCCAGATACATTCATCATGGTCCAACATCACGCATGTATGAACAGTTTGACTAAGATCATCGACTTCTCAGCAATTCTCTTTCTAAACTTTTGTATGACAGGGGATAGATGTTCAGTGTATATTTGAATAACAACTTTTTGACGTTATCCCAAATGAATTAGAAGTAGTTTATGTATCTATTTATTATATTTAATTTAAATACGAATAAATAAAATATACTTGTTCACATAACCGATACCATTCACACTTTTTAAAGTTATAAGACATGATATATAATTGTATATTAGATTGTAAACATAATAAACACATTTTTGACTTGTCACATACAACACTAATAATATGTTTATGATGATCCAGACCAAAGTTCTCTCTGTATTTCAAATGTATGGTCGAAGTCACTGATGGTATCAGTTTTTAAATTCTTGCCATTCAACATGCATAAATGTTAGACCTTCTTTGGTGGAGTATAATATGCCATTTGCATAGTCTTTATTCAGGTGAATGCGTATCTTCACTTCATAATTATATAAAACAATTGCAATATGTCATTTCCCAGCAGATATGCATCAGAATATTCAGATGGTTCGTATGATGATAACTTACGTTGTTGCATCGTGAGTGAATGGGAAAGTTTAATAGATATCTGTTATAGAAAACAATAGTGAATTTGAAACATGTCTTAGTTGTTATTACTATATAATTATTGGTTAACAGTAAGACTGGAATATGCATAAAACAACATTTATAACAGTGAAGGGAAGAGAGAGTTTTTAACAAGGATTAATCTTATCTTTGTGTTTTCCATAATGTAGTAGATATTCGAAGTTAACTCTCTCTCTCTTGGACTATTTGTAGGCAGAATAAAACTGAGCAGACTTTCAAAGGCTTTTTATAGCTCTTTTAGTAGCCTAAGGTTATATTTTATAAAACACACGATGTTTGTGTTTTTAGGTCATACTTACATAACTGTTCTTTTTTTACAACCACCCCTATGATTATCATCCATTATCGTGCTGTGTGCCTATACAGGAAATTGACAAGGCCATGTCTTCGTCATTTTTTCAACCTGTATTTACATAAAATTGAAGTAGTTTCGAATATCTTAAGTTATATATGTTTAGGTATCATGTCTTTTGATGTAATGAGATTTTCAAGGATTTTTATAGCACACTTAATTGACTCAAAGTATATTTTATAAAACACATGACATTTTCACTTTTAGGTCATACTTACACAAGTGTTATTGTTAAAACCACGCCTATAATTATTATCTATTATTGACAACAACATGTCCCTCGTTTACCTTCTGTAATATTTTACATCAAATCATTACATAGTATAATTATATATATGTTAACTTATCGAAATTGGGCCATGTTCTCGGGTGATGCACCGCCTCATGAGAACTTGTCATTACAATTACATAGTATAATTATTTATGCTATATTGTCAAAATTAGGTTATAATGTTGCTAACATAATCATATTACATTGTTTAGCAACACGCCCCCTGGTGTTGATGACATATGAATGAGATAAATATAAGGTCAATGCTCTGGGCACGTCATTGCGTTATTAACCCCATGTCAAAATTGGGTCAAAGTCATGTTTATTTACTTATGCCGCCGAATGGTTTGTTTGTTTGCTTGAAGCTGAGCACAAAGCTTCACAATAGGCTATTTGTGCTCTGCCCACCACGAGTATCGAAATCCGGTTATTAGCATTGTAAGTCCAGAGAGTTTAGAACGATTGATAAAAGTAAATATATATAAATGATTATCTAATGACAAAGAGAAGCAAAACTATCTATATTAAAAATAGGTAAAAAAAAGAAAAAGCCGAAAATTTTTTGTTTGTTGAATTTCATTATAATTCGATAATTACCTGCTCTACCCGTCCCTAATTTAGAAATTATAGCCAAGAAGGAAGGTAATTAGTCAACATTATCCACCGCCAACTCTTGGGCCACTCTTTGCAAAAATAAAATAGGATTGACTCTTACATTATATCACCCCAATTGAAGGAAGAGCGAGAAAGCTAGTTGACATGGTTCACCGAACTGATGAAACAATACATTATAGTAATTAACATAAAATACCCAGGTTCCACTGCGGGATTCAAAGGCCTTTTCATAACTTACAGAGGCCTCAATGTAACGATCAAGGCCCTCTCAATTATTCACATAATTCTATAGTTACTCGAAGGGAGTTTTTATCCGAAAACAAACCAATATATGACATCAATCCATGGTACGGATGCAAGTTTGGTCCTGCTAGCTCGTGAGTTAGAGTCTAAACACGGTTTCAAATATGGAGCCCCAGAATCCCGAAAGGAGTCAGGAACACAAAATCTGATGACAGATTCAGGGTTAGCAACATTGAAAACCTACTTCTAGACCTCCATAATGTTTGGGTGAGCTTTCAGGCATGTTTTAGCCTCTCTTGGTAGGGGACAATAACATATAGATAAGGACATCTTCCAGGTTACGACAATTCCGCTGCCAAGCTTGGTCGTTCTAGTTCCAAAACTGTGTGAAGAGTTGAGTACAAACAAACATACGCACAAATACACAGCATTAATCAATAGGATTATAAATAATATAGTTTAAACATTCTAAATAATATAATTTGAACATTATAAGTAGTAAAATTAATAGAATTTGAACATTATATATTGTGCAATACGATCATTATAACTAATGCAGTTTAAGTATTATAAGTAATACAGTCTGATGATTATATTTAATTAGTTAATATTTTAGTTCTGAAAGAACAATCCTGAACAGTTGATAAAAGTAATATACATAAAAATAAGTTAACAATGAAACTGTTATAATACATAAACATTGCTTGTGAAGTAAATTAATTTGATTATAAAGAAAAACAATATCTTTACCGTTTTCAGCATTGTCAAGAAAAAGAGAATTGTTACCAGGAGGATAACAACAGAAAAGAGGAAGTAACCAAAAGCACTGCTGATTGGTGAACTTTGGCCAATAAGAGATAATACTTGAGCCAAGGAGGTTATGACTCCACCCACTGCCTGAAACAGGGATTGACTTGAATAAGCACATGTTGGAGAAACTTGCATTCATAGAATGACTCTAGATTTTACATTAAGTCATAATTCTTCCATTAACCTACATAGCATTATGGTATCAAATTCACTACTGAAAAATTTGAATGGAATCATACTTGTCCATTGATACTGGCTTCCATGAACTTTGTTGGAAAGCACCCAGCCAGTCCTACTGACCCACCCTGGAGGAAAGCTGCAGCCACTATACAACAAGACAGAAACCTGATCATTTAAAACCTGCAAAATAAACTTGGTGGGGGCAGATCCAAGGTAGCTAAATTAATGATATACTAGACTCTAATTTTAAGGAAGGATAAGACAAGATTCACAATCATTATCAAGTAGAACTAGTTACATATAGTTGAAATTATCACAAATACTTCAAATTTTAAGTGTAATGTGCACTATAGGTTAATCAAAATACAAGCTTAAGTCTTCCTTGTACACTGCTTTATACATGAGGCTTAATATATATATATGATTTTGATATTTCTAACAAAAAGTGACGATTCTGGAAATATTATTTGTCATCAAGGTATTTCACAAACATTTATTGGTTGTGGTCCCTCCTGATGATGGTGCCCTAGGTTGATTGTTATACATTTACCCTCTATTGGTGGTGCTGTGGGCTGAATAGTACACATTTAAACACCGCGTGATGGTCGTTCTGTACATTGTTGTTATTCATTTGCCCTCGTGATTGAGAATTTTTATGTTTATTATTACAGATTACACCCTGGTTATGGTGCTGTCAGTTGATGGTTACACATTCACCCATCTGGTAACGATGCTTTCGGTTGATTCTTACACATTTACTCCCTGATGGTGGAACTGTAGGTCTAAGTTACAGATTTAACATCTTGAAGTTGGATGACTATTATACATTTGAAGAAATCTATGTTTGTGATAGGATTATTTCTAATTAACATAACATAACGTTTTTGGACAACATGGGACCTATTGGTCCATCTCTGCTGTTCCATCTTCTAAACTAAACTATTAATAAATAAATTTTAAAAAATCTTAAAGCCAGTCTTTGTCATTCATATACTTATCAAGCTTTATCTTAAGCTCACTTAAATTTACTGACTCCACAAAATCCAAAGGCAACCCATTCCAAAGGCTAACCACCCTATTAGAAAAATGAAATTGTCTTAGCTGAAGATTACTCCTACCCTGCCAAAACTTATACTTGTGTCCCCTAATCCTACTATTTCTCACTATTGGGTATGAAAAACAAATGATGCATCAACACTATTAATTCCCTTTATAATCTTAAACACGTCAATCATATCCCCTCTAACTCTTCTTTTCCAAGATAAAACAGTCTGAGAGATTCCAACCTCCCTTCGTATGACGACCACCTCTATCCCAGGCACCATTTTAGTAACCCTTGTCTGAACCATTTCCAACAATTCAGTGTCCTTCCTAATGTAAAGAGCCCAAAACTGAACACAATACTCCAAATGTGGGGTAACCAGTGACCTCTACAATGAAATTATAACCTCTTTAGGATGTGTATTCAATATTTCTGTATATACAACCTAAAATCTTATTTGTCTTACCACTAGCAACAGCACACTGCCTGGATGGCTTTAGAGACTGATCAACTATTACACCAAGATCCCTTTCTTTCATGACACTGTTAAGGTTATTCCCATCCAAATTATACTTATAATCCAAGTTTTGATAACCCACATGCATTATTTTACACTTATCATAATTAAAACCTATTTGTCGTTTATTTTCCCAACTCACTAAATGATCTAAATCCTTTTGTAAATCAGCAGCATCCTCTTCACAGTTAGCAACATCCAAGACCTTAATATAATCAGCAAATGTAAGTACTTTATTGACCATTCCTTCATCTATGTCATTAATGTAAATCAAAAAAGAGCAAATCTTCTAAGACTGAGCCTTGAGGTGCCCCACTTATGACATCAATCCAGTTTGTCTGAACTCCATTTGTAAAAACTCTTTGCTTTCTTCCATCTAGCCAATCTTCTATTCAGTTCGCCAACTTATCCCTCACACCTATATAGATAATTTTTTACAAGCCTTTTATGTGGCACCTTGTCAAATGCTTTCTGAAAATCCAGCTACATCAAATTTACGCTCATACCCTCATCTACATCAGCAGTAACCTTTTCAAGTAATGTCAAAAGATTTGTAAGGCAGGATTTTCCCTTAGTGAAACCATGTTGACTATACAATAAAATCAAAAACTTTGTTTTAGTAACTTTGCAAAGCATCTTTTATCAGACTTTCCAAACTTTTCCCACTACTGATGTAAGACTAATGGGTCTATAATTACTAGGACAATTTTTATCACCTCCCTTGAAAAGAGGAGTTACATTAGCTAACTTCCAATCCTCTGCTCAATATTCAAGGACTGACAAAAATAGTAGCAAGTAGTTCACATATCCAATCTTTAACCTCCTTCAAAACCCTTAGAGAAATATTATATGGCCCAGAAGTCTTATCGTTCTTTAAACTTCCCAATTTGTTCTTAACCAGTTCAGAATTAACGCAGTCATTTTGTTAGATCTTGTTCCTATCTATCAACTGTTCAAGGTGTGGAATACTGCTTGAAACTTTGTTTGTGAAAACAAAAAAAAGCAAAATTTAATAACCCATCCATCTCATAATCATCAGATTCG
>NW_013669323.1:117898-120531 GCF_000517525.1 Limulus polyphemus
CTCCAAATAACTTAGCTGCCCAATTCAGAATAGATAATTCTTGTCGCATTCCTTCAAATTTTTTTTTAAGTTTGTTACCAAAATATCATTATCCATTATCGCCATATGCGGCAAAACATTGAACCTAATAGACCAATGATCACTTGCACCCAGATGTTCCCAAATGTCCACCCTCTCTATCATTTCTATCTTTGAAGTTAACAATAAATCTAAAATAACACTGTTTCTAGTAATTTTCTTGACTAATTGGTAAAGCAAGCCATCTTGAACAGTTTTGAAAAACCTTTCTCCCTCATGGTTTGATTCTAGAATTTCCCAATCTATATGCCTGAAATCACCCATAATTATGACTACATTAACAGCTGAAATCTTGATATCATTGTAAAGTTTCTCACTAATTTCATCACTATCATTTGGTGGTCTGTAACAAATTCCCACTAAAAGCCTTTTCCCTTTATATACACTAATAGAAACCCAAATGGATTCAATGTCGTTGCTATTATCTTTTATATCCTCAACTTCAACAGGATGTAACTAACATTTTACATATAAAGCCCTCCTCCTCCTCCCCTCTTTAATACTCTATCCCTATTAAATAGCCTCTAACCCTGTATTTCAAAAAAAAATCTGTCATCAAAATCATCTATATTTAACCATGTTTCAGTTATTCCCATTATATCAAAATCATCCATTCCTATCCGTGCTCTAAAGTCATCTATTTTATTTCTTATACTTCTACCATTACAATAGGAAAAATTAAGGCTATCTTTATAACTATTTCTATACTTATTTCCTATGCTACTTTTCTCTGCCTCTTGTTCTTTTTGCATTTAGTTTTTTGGCCCTAACCACTGTCTAGTCGTAGTTTAAAACTTCCCTTACAACTGAGTTAATAGCCTTAACAAACAAGCCAACCCCTACTCTATTTAAATGAAACTATCCATTGCAAAAAAAAACTCTCTTCTTCCACTGAACTGATCCCACAAGTCCAACCAACAATCTGCTCATCCTTACATAATAACCTAAGCCTAGCATTTAGTTAGCCCTAGTGACCTAATTATAACTTTATCCCCACAGTTCATTTTGGGCAGTATCCCTAACAAAATTAAGTTATAGCCTTTTTCTTTAAATGCCTTTATCAACCCCTTGTACTTAATAATTAGCTCCTTTGACCAACCTTTCCCTACATTATTAGCTCCTACATGCACCACAAAAACTGCATCTCTGCTAGCCCCTTTATCATATATCCTGCTCTGTCAGTTATATCCTCCACCTGTGCCTCAGGGTAGCATAATCTGAACACAGACTATCCTAACCACATGCCTTGTCAAGGAATCACCTATAACTATAACCTCTTTATCATCCACATCCTTTTCGGATACCTTTGTTTTCTTTCCCTCCAATACAATAGTTCCTTGTCTGTAGAAGTCAAGGGTTGAAATTTGTTGCTCAATACAATAGGCTCATTACGATTAAATTCACTACACATTTTACATTACCGAGTTCTTTATCAAAGTTTGTAACGGTAGGATTTAAGTGACATGAAAGGTGATTCACTCTGATGTCGTCTCAGTGTGAAATACATGTGAAAGTACTCTTTCTAACTTCCTGTAAGTCATCGTTAGCTGATGTATTCCTTGCATTTAAAACTAAAAGCTTAAGCTCCTCTTGAAATTATGCTGCTATTTCCATCAATCTACACTTCTTTTTATCTGTTGCCTCTACTTTAATTATGATAGCCTCCAATTTCTACTTCAACCTACAAACTCTACATACAAATTGCACATTTTTATTACTAGCTTCCTTATAAGTACATGTAAGTCCCGAGTTCCCAATTATAACCCACTCATTGCACCCATTACACCTAACAAACTGTGAACGCTTAATTCATAGTCTTAACCATTGTAATTATGCTTATAACTATAGCCTGAAAATAAATACTCAATACCAAATACCAGTAGCTTATTGTCAACACTTTGATATTTAAGCCAACGTTTAAGATCCAATTATAATTATATTAGTTTTTGAATTACTAGTTTGTCTTCACACTAAAGTAATAAAATTTATCCTTAATTATATAGAACTTAGAAATAGAACTTTATTAGAAGTGACAATAACTAGTTTTTGATGTATACGTAATGTTAATAATACAATGTATTTAACCTGTTTTACGATTTACCAGTAAGTTGAACTTCTTTCAACTGTTGAAGTATACTTAAGTCTCAATTGTGAGAAAAAGTGTTGGAACTATTTCTGTCGCACTGAACCAGACACGTTATCAAAGTTTGTAACGTTCGGATTTAAGTAACATGAAAAGTGATTCACTCTCATGTCGTCTCAGTGTGAAATACATGTGAAAGTACTCAATCACTAAGTTTCCTGTAAAACTTTGTAACTTTTTCAAGTTTTTGATTCACTCTGTTTCGTTAAACAATGATAATAGTGATTCACTTTGATGTTATTCCATTGTGAAACTGAAACAAATGTGAACGTACGAAGTCACTAAGTTTCCTGTAAAAGTTTGTAACTTTTGATTGGCTCGGCATGACCAGGTGGTTAGGGCGTTCGACTCGCAATTTATAGGTCACGGGCTCGAATCCCCGTCACACCAAATATGCTCGCCCTTTCAGCTG
>NW_013669323.1:120882-122119 GCF_000517525.1 Limulus polyphemus
AGTAGCCCAAGAGTTGGCGGTGGGTGGTGATGACTAGCTGCTAAAATTAGGGATGGCTAGCGCAGGTAGATCTCGTGTAGCTTCGCGCGAAATTTAAAACAAACAAACAATAATTTTTGATTTACTCTGCTTCTTTACACAATGATAATCATGATTCATTTTGATGCTGATTCAAGTTACGTTTGAGAACTATTTATCGTCAATATTTAAAAACTATTATTTAACTATTATTAAACACTCACCATTCACTAGTACAACAGAACAAAGAGTAGAGATGAGAAACGTCCTTTGGTCTAAACGAGGAAAATTCAGCAAAAAAAAAGTAAGATTATGAACTGAACAAAAGATGAACTCATTAGTACTAAGCCTATTATATACCCGAACACTACATTCTTTATATAGTATAAAGAATTGAGTGTATAAAAATATAATATGCTTACTACTGATGTCTTATGACAATTAAAATTGTAATCATGCTTCGCCAGCTTGTAAAGGCGTTTACACCATATCACTGGAATTAAACATCTTTCTCTTTAGCTATCATTTTACCATTGGAATGATATATCTTTCTCTTCATCTATCAATATACCCTTGAAATAACATATCATACTCTTTATTAATGTATCACTATAATAATATAGCTTTCTCTTTATCTATCACTATACCACTAGAATGAAACTTCTCATTTTATCTATCAGTATATCACTAAATTAACAGGAATATACTCACGGCTGTCTGTATTTATTTCAACCAGGACTGTTGTCACTATGAATAAGACGAGACACACTAGAAGAGAGCCACCGATTCTTTTCATTGGGCTTACTCTAGAAGATTTTGGAATAAAGTTTTAAAGACTAATGATTACTTCTAACACATTATTTACAACTTATAGAAGTTCACAAAGAAAGATCTAGTAAGATACTACACACCTTTTAATGTACATCATTCGTCTCATTTAATGCACCATATAGATGACAGAACATGGCTTTTATATGATGTTATACACACTACAGATGACAGAACATGGCTTTTATATGATGTTATACACACTACAGATGACAGAACATGGCTTATATGTGATATTATACACCCTATCGATAATAGAACATAGCTTATACATAATGTTATATACCCTATAGATGACAGATCACAACCTAATATATATTGTTATCACTCTGTAGATGACAGAAAACAACCTAATATATGTTGTTATACATTTTATAGATGACAGTAAAAC
>NW_013669324.1:0-16047 GCF_000517525.1 Limulus polyphemus
GTGACGGAACAGTGTGTGAGTAATTGAACTGCAGTCAGAGAGTGTGTAATTGAACTGAGTATTGTTGAAGTCGAGCACGTGAGACGTTCGTTGAGAATTACAGCGTGACTGTTGAAATTAAGTGTATCGCAAAGATATATTCAGAAAGAATAAACCAATTTTATTTAAGAAAGGACTGGTATTGGCAAAGTTTCTTCGGTAAGAGTTTTAACGGAAAATTAACTAACGAACGGAGTCGTAACAGTACTGTTTGTAGATTTTTAATATGTTTGCCGGTGATGTACCTGTGTTACTTCTAAAGAGATTACTCACGGCCTCCCAGTGCCACAGCGATATGTTTGCGGACTTATAACGCTGGAAACCGAGTTTCGATACCCGTGGTGGGCAGAGCACAGATAGCCCATTGTGTGGCTTTGTGCTTAACTACAAAGAAACAAGACTCTTCATGTAGTTCACCCTCTTTGAGATTTTGTTTTTGAGTTCGTTTACACGTGTTTCCAGGTTAATTTCGAGACGTAAGTAAGGCCTAAATATTTCGCTGATATAGCAGTCTGGAGAAGAGTTCATTTAAGTAAATCTAAGGTTTCTGTTTACGAACTTTATTGGATTTTGAGAACATAAAGACCTGTGTTTTAATACATTGGTTTTTATTATTTTCTTTTGGCAGCATTCGGCCGTATCATTAATCATAGGTTGTAAATTTGTGTCAGTTAGTGGCATATTGGTTACATACATTATGAATAGTATGCGGCTAACTACCCCTCCCTGAGGTACACCCGCCTCAGGAGTAAAATACTTCGAGTAGGTATCCTCTACAGTTACTCGACATTTTCTGTTATCTAGCCCAGCGAATAATACCTCGCGGTAGTTCCATCTGTAACATTCGGAACCTTATACCTATATGCCAGATTGTATCGAAAGCCTTTTCTATAAATGAATGAGCTTTTTTTTATTTCATCCTTTTGAATTTAGCGGCTATATACATTAGTGGAGAAGATGTGATTGATGTCGGTGTGAGCACATTTTCCCGTAAAGCAATATCATGATTCTTTCTCCCTATTTACAACTTAGTTAGAAAGCCAATAGTTTTAGACATTCGATGTTAGTGGCTGGCGTTATATTTGTGTTATAAAATGCACGTAACTTTTTGTTTGAATAACTAATTTAGAGAACAAAATAGGCCTATTTAGTTACGTGTTCGAGTGCACAATTTTACACCACCAATTCATCAGTTTATGAGAACCTGCTAATATGTTCCCACTATGATACTTTTCACAGATGAATAAACTGCTTATGTGGTTATAAGCCAAGCATTAAAACCATAAAAATAAAAGAAAATCGATGTGAAAAATTTCACAATTGAAATTGTAACTATTATTAACTGAAGATGTGGCAACAAATTATGTATTCAAAGAAGATATTATTCATTTTCTTTTAATAATTTTCAAATTTTCATGTTACTGTATTTGGTAATTTAGTTACATTTAGATTACTTTAGAGAAAATAACAAGTAAAATGTAAATTTTTACCTTAAAAAACTTGTAATCCTCATTTAAGAGGTTATTCGAATCTATGGATATTGTAGGATGAGAAAAGTATTTCAATTCTTGGCCCGGCATGGCCAGGTGGTTAGGGCGCTCGACTCGCAATCTGAGGGTCGCGGGTTCACACCAAACATGCTCGCCCTTTCAGCCGTGGGGGCGTGATAATGTGACGGTCAATCCCACTATTCGTTGGTAAAAGAGTAGCCCAAGAGTTGGCGGTAGGTGGTGATGACTAGCTGCCTTCCTTCTAGCCTTACACTGCTAAATTAGGGACGGCTAGCGCAGATAGCCCTCGTGTAGCTTTGCGCGAAATTTAACAAACAAACAAATTTCAATTCTTATCATGAAAATCACCTTGCAATAGGAATGACTCAAGAAAATTTTCGGAAATTCACAGACAAATTTTTTAGTATAAATACGTTATTAAAAATTCTGAGTTTTTGTTTAAAAAACATTTCATGAAGATACAATTAGTAGATTGAAAGTTTTAGTGTTTATAACTTTAAGGTTTTACAAGGTCGGTTAAATTTACAAGATCGGCATAGGTTTTAATTAATAGGAAAAATTGTTTGCAACATTGGATCAAAAGAGAGAATTTTGGAATGTGCAATTAGAAAAAATAAGTCAAGAAATCACAGACTTTACTTCACCAAATGAGTTATTATGGAAGTTTGTTCACCATTTATATTAAGTAATACATCTGCTACATTTGAAAAAATTATGGGATATTTTTTCTGGACTACAAAGGAATGTCATATTCATCTAAAGTTGATGAGACGACACATGGGAAGATCATCAATGATATTTGTGATGAGCTGAAAAGTCCTAGATTAATTGGATAAAGAGAATCTTAGGCTGAATCCAAAAACTATCAACAGATGAGTTTTTTGCGACATACAGTCGGTATTAAGGGAGTGTCTACAGATCTAACCAAGCTTGGATCTGAACAATTGACCAAAACCACTGACGTTTAGTGGGGTAAGAGAATTTTTTGGATTTGGTAGGACTCTTATTACTGTCATTTCATAAAATCATTATTGAACGTATCTCGTCCTTTACACAAACTACTGATTACTGATTGTGAAAAAGCATTCAACAAACTAAAGAAATAACTAATCACTACTCCTGTATTAGCATACCCAGTTATTGAAGATACAAATGATTCTGCAATGAGAGTAGTGTTATCAGTAGTACAGCATGGGAAAGAACACGTGATTGCCTACTATATCAAGGCAATGAATTCTGCAGATAGGAGGTATTGAACCATAAGTTATTTCCTTCACTTCCTTTATGGACGAAAGTTAAAATTCTGAACAAATCAAGCAGCGTTGAAGTAGCGGATAAATTTATGCAATACAGAAGGTCAGATAGCAAAGTGGCTCCAAAAACTTCAGTACAGCTTCAATAACGTAAATCAACCTAGTTGGAACCGTATAAATGGTGATGCATTACCATGAAGACCTTTAATTACCAAAGAACATAAACAGTAAACACCGTGAAAATAGAAAAGCACAAAGCAATAAAGACAACCAACCTAAAGTGCAACAGAGCAGAATGCAAGATGAAACATCCACAGATGATAACATCTAATGTGGTCCATTACTCAACTAAAATATGATCTGGCAAGAGTGTTAAGCAAATTATTCAATGAATAAGAAATTATGCAGAATGATCTTCATGGCAGACAGCAACTCCATGCAGTCTAAAGAAGACGATATACAAGGCATACTGGATTCATTATAAAGGCTAGTTTTGTTGAATATAAGTTTACAGAAATTAAGTTCAAACTTCAATAGCTACAACAGTCAAGGACTTCCAGAGTCACTACAGTGAGAAGCAACTCATCACCTTCTCAATCTTCTAACAACTTACGAATTGAGAAGACAGTGGAGAGAATAAAAGAATACTTCTACTGGACTGGATTCCAGAAATCTGTAGTCGATTGTTATAAATCGTATGAACTGTGCTGTGAGCAAAGAGATCCACGAAGGAAATAACATGGGCAACTACAGAAGTTCTATGTTGGAGTCCAACTTAGACAAAGGTAAATAAACCAACTGAAGAGTATGAGGTTCCTGTCGAAACGATTTCCAGAGTATCAAGAGAGATGAAGTAATAAGTGGGTTTCTTTGACAATCTACCTGAAAAGAATTGTGCCAGTGACAAGACAGCAAGTGTTGATATAGGACAAGAGATCATCCCCACCTTCATCAATTAGCTATGAAAAATAGAACTTCTAAAAAGATTTAGTGAGTGGACAAACTTTCAACTGTACTTTGTTCACACAATTATGAGTTAATTGTTATAATGTCTACTCTTATGAATATTAATGTTGTTAATTGTTAGGAGTTAATTTAATGTAATATATTTTTTATATGTTATAGGATTCCTTAAGGAGTTCACAATCCAAGAAGATCAGTGTTTTAGGCTGTGTTATTTAATTTAGATATATGTTTTATTGTTTGGCCAAATGGAGGTTTGAATTTATAGGTAAGCATGCATTAATGACTAGAACTTGCCATGAAGTTAAGGAAATTATTTTAGTAATATAGAACGTGGGTTAGGCTAGAGCAGACGATGACTGATTATTGAGTTAGCAAGTTTATCAGTTTGTTTGTCAGCCAGTTAGTCATTTAGTTCAATTTTGAAAATCATAAGTTTTGTTTGGATGAAGAAATAGATATATAAAAAATTTGTTTTTACATTACCTTCCAGACAATCATCCTGTTTCAAAATTATTCCAGAATCTTTTCACAAAAGTCATTAAATTCATTTGTCGACCGTGTATGTTAATACTTAACTTAAAACCGAAAGAATTTAAAGCCTTACAATCTGTAGAGAATGATCAAGAAATTTTTTAATTAAAATCAATTAAAGATTATTCTGTTGTTTCATGGCTCGTTGTAAATACCTCAATGACATGAACACTATTTTAAATGATTCAACTCACTTAGTGAAATTAGATACTGCTTTAAACAACCAAGGCAGAATATAAACTAAATTCCTTTTTGCTAAAGTTTAACAAATCTAACAGCATTTTAATGATTTATTTAATTTCTTATGATCTTCAGTTTCTCATACACCACAAATATATGATCTACCAAAAATCCATAAACCAAATACTCCTTTACTTCCTATAGTTTCTGCTTTTAAAGCATACAGCTATAATCTTGGAAAAAAATTCCTTGTTTGGGTATTTACTCTTTTTATCACTAAAGCTTCTTCTTTTGTCAAAAAGTTTGAATTTTTCATGACAAAACTAAAAAATTCCAATCAAGGTGTTTTTAAGGACAGTTTTGACATAAAAATCTATTCACACAAGTGCCTGTTGAAGATGCAATTCACTGTGTTCTGGAATGCTTTCAAAATGACTCCAACACCGGGTCTATATTATATGTTTCTATCATTAAAAAATGTTCAATTTTCTGCTTCTCGTTCGAATGTTTTATTTCATATTGTTAACTTTGAGTAGTACGATGGTATAAGCATGGGAAATACTGTTTCATCTGTTTTAGCTAATTTATTCATGGCCAGAATTGAAGAAACTGCAATTTACACTTCACCCCATCCTCCTGTTTTCTTAATCTTTTTGGTAGATTATATCTATGTGACCTTTAAGGAAAAGGAATATATATCAACAGTTTTCTCTCACATTTAAATGCATTTCCCCCTAACATCACGTTTATAGATTAAAATTAAGTTCAACGAAAAAATGTTTGAATGAAAAAAAATTGATTCCATACCAGTGTTTTTTGTAAAGGATAACATTCGGGGTATATATCCAGAAAAAAATAGGGATCTTCAAGAACCTCTTTCAAACAGTTAAATTATTTGCTCTTCTCTTCTTATCATGCTTTTTAAACAGAGATAAATGTGTTAAAATCATAACTTAAACTGCTAAAGAAGTATTCTCTCACAGTAATAAGTAAAACGTTGTCATCCATAGAAAATGGTTACAAGCAACGATTTAAAAAAAAACCCATTTGTTTCTCGTATTATACCATATATCTCCAGGCTCTTACATTTCATTTGAAGAACTTAGTTAAAAACAAATAAAGAATACAACATGATGTGAAATTTTCTTTCATACCATCAAGAAAGCTAGGTCAAACGGTATCACAGAAATCTGTTATGAAGGAAACTTCCCAAGGTCACTGCAACCACTGTGGCACTCTTCTATGCCACCCTGTGCTTCGCTAGCTTTGTGTACTTTGTCAGTTGAAGTCCCATTCAGTCCTTGATATTTGTTCTCCGGTTCTTTTTGGGTCTACTTCTTTTTCTCTTTCTCTCCATAACACTCTGCATGATGGTGTTGACAAGAGAGCCCAAACCATTACTGCTTCTTTTGTTACACAATCTCTAACAATGGTTTGTAGGTTAAAATTTCTTAGATGATTTGCTGCTTGACAAACTCATTGGTCCAGTGCTCAGATACGCAGCAGTGTCCTAAAGAGCACATTTCGAATGCCTCAACTCAGAACAAACATTCCTGTCTCACATCCCTAAATAATTGTAGAATTTACTACTGCATGCAACAAATGTAAGTTTATCTTGCTTTTCCAGATTTTATTTAACTTTGTTAGTTGGCCGGTAACAATGGCTTTCCTTTTCAGATGCTAAGTCTTCCGTCATGGTGGGTCCCAGATATTTAAAACTTGTTACTCTTTCTAGCTTTTCATTACTGATCTTCACATCAACTTTGCTGTTGGTGATTTTGAGGTTGCCATCACTTTGATTTTCTCAACACTTATTTCCATTCTGTGGCTCTTTGCGATTTTCTCTAGCACTTCTGCAAGTTCTTGAAGCTCTTCAGATGTCTCACCTATCAGATAATTTCATCACAAAAGTCAAATATTCCAAACCGAGTGTCTTTATGGTCAGTTTTGACGTAAAAAATCTTCTCACACAAGTTTATGTTGAAGAAGAAATTCACTGTGTTCTGAAATATTTTCAAAATGACTTCAACCCTAGATCTTTCTGAGACGTTTCTACCGCCAAAATTGTTTTGACTTTTATACTTCTCGTACAATTTTTTTATTTCAAGTTGTTCATTTTTACTAGTTCGACGTTCTTAGCGTGGGAAATTCTGTTGCACCTGTTTTAGCTAATTTATCTAAGGTCAGAATTGAATAAACTACAATCTTCACTTCACTTCATCTGCTATTTTCCGAATCCGTTATGTATATGACATTTTTTGACCCTTAAGGAGAGTTCAATAACTTCTACTCAAAAAGTTATAATGCCGTATGGTTTAAACAGTCAGAATCAGAAGAAAATTCTGAAAAAAATTTATCTAAACACACGTGCGACAATTGATTTAAAAAAAATATCACTATACACAACTGCCATAGGTGACAGTATAAACAAACATAACTGGCTTTTACTTTAGAAATTTACCCTGAATGTAAAGTATCACATCCTGTTCTTACGACAAGTACAGTAACTAAAAACTCTGTATTGTAATAAATTCACTAACTATAGTAAAATTAAGCGAGCTAATTCACAATGAATGTGCTCTTCGAAATAATCATTTAATTTAATGTAAATCATTTAAGTTTTACAAGTAACATTTGTACTGATACTTTTGTATTTGTTTGTTTACAACAAGAAGTAAAGGAAAATAGCTCCCGTAACCGTAAAGAAAGACTCGTTTTAATAAACAAATATCCTTGTTTATTGTTTACATTTAAGAGTCTATTTTGGCAGGATGGACGTTATATATTTATGTGTCACATATGACTTTCGATGAAGAATAAAGACAAACTCTTGAGCATGTTATTTTACCTAAAGATATCATCAACCGAACCATTTGGTTGGTACCGTAATTTTCCAATTATAAGTCGTACATAAACCGTAGATGCACAACTGTTGTCGAGTTACCGGTGGGCTTACATAAAAAACATTCACGTATATCCCACATGATGTTTCACGTTAGTTATTGTTTTCTAAGTAAAAACGTTATAAAATATAAAAGTAAAAGAAGATATATTGTGATTTTTTTATTTTCCAATAATTTTTAGCAATAATGAAAACAACAATTCATGTCTATACTTTATTCATTTATTCAAGTATTCTAATTGATATAAAAACCTGGATGGGAGTGTTTGAAACTATTCAACACTGAACTTAGTTTTTATGACACGCTTCGCCTAAATTTCACTCTCCGAAGAACCATTAAACTCATATTCTTCGAAATGTGAGTGAAATCACTCAATAGTTCATTCGACAAGAGTTTGGCATTATTAGCATTATTTTCTTCTTCTGAGTCCTTGTCAAAGGGGACTTCATTGACAGGGAAAAAGGTCTACCTAAAGCTATACACGCACACACACACACTATATTATTTATGTCCAATAGAAAGCCAATGTTTTGATATATCGAATGACGCATTATATTACATTGTTTTCTACACAGGGCATTATCTATTTTGTCTTCAATATAAAAACTTCTTTCTCAGGGAAAGCACTTTAACAAGATTAGCTGAATTGTTAAAAGCTCTTATCGCACAGTTAGAAAGCCTTATGATAGTTGTAGGACATTTGTGTGTTATTATTCTGTGTTATTAAGTGAATTATTTAATTAAATAAAAATTTAGTGGGTTTGAGCCGAAATGCATGATCGAAGTATATCGATGATGCCGGCAAACTTTTCATGTAATTTAATAGAGAAGTTATCACCAGCATAAAATTTGTAGTGTTTCTTCTGAAAAATAAATTCATCTATAATTCGCACTCATGTGTGAACTGCATGTTATGATTTTCTAGACAAAATTCGTGTATAAACCGAGGTTTATAATTGGAAAACTACGGTATATTATTAAATTTAACAAACAAATCACGTTTTACTTTATGCTCTGCTATTATATTACTTCTTTTTATAAGACCTATTTCACGCGTCTGGTTAAACATAAAAGCTGAAGTCAAGTCATGTGATTCACTACTCCATTATATGATTGGCTAGTTAGTAGCCTCAAGTTGATAGTCTAAACGCTTCTTTTATAAGTAGAACAGGTGACTTTTTGATGCATGTACGATTGCGAGGATAAGTTATCGTTAATAGGAAACTGTAAAAGTAATCAACCAGTTGGTATCTTTTTCAAAAAACTTTACCGAAAGAATAATTTAATTTGTGTTCCATTTGTAATTTCAGTGGTAACAACTTGACTATTTCTGAAACTAAGTGCTTTCCTGGACGGATCACCAAAGGTTTTAAGTAGAAATGTTTAAGCTACTCGTGTTTACATCTGTTATTATCAAATGTTTTCAAGAGGGGAGAGCTAGCTCAGGTGGGTGGACTAATGTAACTAATTTAAAATTTTAAGTAATTAGGAGTTGAATGGCATAATGGTTTGTTTAAAGATTTTTAATTTACTTGATAATGTTAAAATAATATTTAGACGGTGACCGTATAGAACTAGAACAGTAGAAGCGCTGAAATAAGCAGATTTAATATTAATAATTTTATACATTAAAATTTAAATTAGACGGACAAAAGAATAATAAATCAGCGGAAATTAAAATATTAAATATACGAGGTATTAAATGGTAGTTGTACACTTATATTATTAATAATAATTCACTGATAAGATTGACAACTTTCTGTGAGAAATTGAAAGTCTTTGAATGTTACTAATTTTAATTACAAAAGCATGTCTGTCTTGAGCTTTAATTTTTAGTATTTTTAACGTTGTATAACTTTAATCCTTTTGAAATAAGCTGAATTTAAAAATGTATCGGGTATTTTGCTGTAAATATGGTTTAAAAAGTTATAAGAACAAACCAGGTAAATGCTGTTTGAAATTTTTAGTTAGCTAGCATCTTTAGAACTATTTAACACAAGTTTCTGGTGGGCGTTTACATAACATATACATCGGGAGATTTTAAGTCTCCTTCCATATTTAGATCGCCGCACTGACATATCCTCCCCCCTTATAGGCGTACAATATATTATAATAAACCAATAATCAAAACTCGTGTGTGCCAGTGTTGAACATTTTAAAACAAATTAGTCTATCAAATACGTATCATATTGATACAAAGTATTTATATTTTAAGGTGAAGAAAAGTATATAGTAGTTCCTATCATAGCAAGGTCCCCTGGTAGTAGTAGTAGTACAGTATCTGGATGGTAAATGCAGGAGACCAGTCAAACAACTAGAATATAGGACATTGTGTATTAGTTGCTTGCTGTAAAAAAAAATAAACCAGAAGTGGATGAAATGATATAACGTGCCGTAAATGGCAATGTTTTGAGTGTTTACAAATGCGTCTTTTTTATATATATGTGTGGGTGAGGGGGGGGGGAGGAACAACCATTGTTTTACGTGGATGAGTGTCGTAGATTACAATTTTAATTTAAGTTTATCTTAAGTTTTAGAAAATACTATTTTCTTCAATACTTTACCTACCCTTAGAACTTTTACTTATTTTTTTTCTCATAGATATGAAATAAAATGCTTAAATATATCATATAATTAATAACTGTACACATGTAGTTAAAACAAGTACTGACGGTAAATTATGTATTACGTAGTTTGTTTTATTTTGAATTTCGCATAAAGCTACAAGAGGGCTATTTGCTAATTTAGGTATTTCTTTATAATATATATTTCAATCTCTTATGGTGTTCTAATTGCACTCTCAACACTTATCCTACAAGGTTGCCGAGGCAACAGATAGCGTTGAACTTTCGCCAATACCTTATTTCA
Source organism: Limulus polyphemus (assembly GCF_000517525.1). NCBI lineage: Eukaryota > Metazoa > Arthropoda > Merostomata > Xiphosura > Limulidae > Limulus > Limulus polyphemus. Next base: position 10,252 of record NW_013669324.1, read on the forward strand.
TAAATTGAACTGTGTAACTGTGTTTATGAGAAATGCTTACAACAAATACTTGTGCACCAATAGGTCATATAGGCAATATTTTTTTTCTTTTGTACTATATGTTTCAAGATCTTTATTTTATATTGCGTTTTATTAATGAATGGCCGAGTTTTCGGAATAAAATAGTGGTCCGTTCTTGTAGATTAGACTATTTCAAGGTATGTACAACGCTTTAGATACTTGTTTTTCAAATTTCTTGTCGACGAAAGTAGAACTGGTGGTTGTTCATTGATTACCCTAAAGAACCAAAGTACTTTCCGTTATCATGTCTTTTTTTATATTATGGCATAATATATCCGTTTTTTTTAAACGCAAAGCTACAAAATGGACTATCTCAACTATGCTCACCGCGGGCGTTGATCCCCGAATTTTAACATCACAAGTTCTCAAGCTCAGACACTTACTGTATAGAAAATTGTATTCTTGTCAATGGCTGTCTATACATCCAGTGGAGAATGTATATCGTTTGTGAACATGAGAATTGCAACTGTGTATTTAGAATTTCTAAATTGTGTAACGTTTAACAAATGACTCTGTATCATGTAAAGTTATACATTGGATAACTGTATACAAGTCTTAACGTGTGGATGATTGAGGCACGTATAGCTGATTGAATTAACATGTTATATGGCTACAGGGCTAATTTAGTTGCAAAGTCAAATTTGTCTTGTATTATTGCCGGCAATAGTTTAACTGACTCTCCGAACAGAAATTAGGGCTGCCCTCCTACTTATGCCGGAGCCTCCGTGTGTTTGGCGCCACAGGTGACTGCCTACATTGCTTATCCTTAATGCTAGGCCTAGTTCTTATTTCAAGGCATTTAAAAACAACTTAAACAATCTCCTCTTCTTTCGCTATAATGAAAAAAATCTATTACGACATTTGATTCACAATAAAGTTAGTTTGGTAGGGAGTTTTAAATGAAGTAAGCGGCCAAGGACGACGAGTTATACTGAAGAGGTTCGGACATGAAGATGTCATGTGACCACACCTGTTACGCGAGATGGTTTTTGAATTAGGGAGTCATAAATTATAAAAAATCTACCTAGATAGATGTAGGTAAATTTGTTCATTTTGAACGAGAAATTGTATTTCGTCACAGATATTTATTGCTCATTTAAAACATTTTTGCACAATTATTATATGAAAGGCTTTAATGTTTTTTGTTTTTCAAAATGATAAGTGAAACAAACGACAGTTCGTTTTAGAACAAGAGGGAATCCTCAATAGCGGCGGCTGTAATTAGATCTCAAATCGGTCAAGAGATAGAGCTATGAATTGAAAGTTTGTACTTCAAAAAAACTCTGAGCCATTGTATGAGCTGCTACACCGCGACTAAAAATGCATTAATTCTGCTTATTTAACGCGTCTATTAACCTTTTCATCAATGACATTTTGTCACGCTTTCAACCAACACCGAATGATGGAAGCTGAAACCTTGGATAGTAAATAAAGTTTCAGAATGTCATTTACTTTCACGAAATGTATTTCTATTCTCAAATATCGGCTGTCTTGTAATTTTTTCCATTTTGTACTGCTTTTACTAAAATTTAACGTAGCCATTCTTAAAATCTTGCTGATTTCGGAGAGTGCACTCTCAGTGTCGCATGCAGGTATAACTAGTATTTCTTATCAGGAAACACTCATAAGACGAAAAACCTAGTCCAATAATGAATAATATAAACACGGAAGTGACGAATAGTAACATATTGAACGTTTCGAAATGTACACACTTCATATTCAGCAAATTCCTTGAGTAAAGACAAAACTAATTACAAATAATCACCTAAATTTTAAATAAAAGTTTAGGTAGTACAATAAACATTTGTAAGGGTAATGTTAAAACTAAAAGTGCATGAGTTTGTAAAACTAGTGAGTAAACTTGGATATAATGTAGGTCACTACTCAATGCATTAGTAAGAGTATCTATATAGATAGTGAGATAATTAAAACCAGTTTATCTTAACAAGACTAGTTATTATTCAAGTTAGCAGCTAAAAGTTTAAAGTCAGTCGAAGAGATTATATTTGTATCAGTTTCTAACTGATTTCTATCAGTTTAACTGTGTGTGTGTATGGATATAAAGGAGCAGAGACATAATAAAGAGTAACAGCTTGAGTAGGAAATCCCCATGTGTTCATGGATGTGTACAGTTATATGACGTTTGATTTTACTAATGTAGATAGCATCGTAGCTACCACACTTGTAAGAGTAAATGGTTGGTTGGTTGTTTGGTGTTTATTGGCGCAAAGCAACTAGACTATCTGCACCAAACAACCGGTAAAAATCGTAAAAGTATTTATTTTTACATTTTATAAAGCTTTTAGAGTTAAAACTAAATAATGTCCAAAATTCAGATAAAAGATTCAAATAGAATTAAAAAGACAATGAAGTTGGACAGTGTCGCCAATGACACTACCCAACGTCAGGGGTAAACCTATAGTAAATACATGTCTAAAATGGTGCCGCCGCTCACTGTTGTAACGACGGCACGACAGTAAAACGTGGGTTATTGTGACTAGAGTGTCACAAAGGCCACACATTGATGGATCAGACCCAGATAAAAACAAAAACGATGAGTTAGAAAAACTGTGACCAATGAGTAGCCTAGCCAGGACAACTTCGTTCTTCCAATTCTTACCCGAAAAAAGACGGTCAAAGAGAAGGTGTGATCTGGAAAAACTTATGACGTTGCTCACACCAAGTCGACTGCCAACTGGAGCGAAGCTGAGTCTTGAATACAAGACCGTTATGCAGGTATGGGACATGCATGGTTGTAATGGCACCAGAGCAGATGGACTTGGCTGTGGTGTCAGCGAGCTCGTTCCCGCGAAACCGAAGGGGTCAGGTATCCAGAAAAACTGGATGGAAACAGGAGATAAAGAAAAATGGGCCAATAGTTTCTGAATATCGACGAGAACAGGCTGAGAACTAACGTTAAGCGATTCCAGGCCCAGTAAAGAGCTAAGAGAGTCAGTGTAAATGGTACAATCAGTGTACTGCATAGCTTCTACACGATCCAGGGCAAGAGAAATAGCATACAACTAGGCAGTGAACACAGAAACTGTAGAGGGAGTTCTATGAGTAATCACTGAGTCACAATAAACCATGACAGAGCCCACAGAGTCACCTGATTTTGAACCATCCGTAAAAATTGAAACAGAAGAATAGTTCAAAAGATCTGCTGCAAAGAGAAGATGGTACTTCCAGTCGGGAGTATCTGCCTTCCTCACATGACTCAAAGAAAAGTCACAGGTGGAGATGTTAATAAGCCATGGTAGAATGGGCTGACCATTGGAGACAGCAATTTTATCCAATGACAGAGCCAATTCAGTCAGCTACACCTGGGTGTGAAGACCAAAAGGAAGAATAACACACTGTCCATTCCAAAAGAGCATAGCTCATGAAGCAAGGAAGACAAAACCCCAGGTGGGATGCTGTGATAGGGATCGAAACTTGGTAGCATAATGCAGAGAGAATTGCAAATAGCAGAAGTGAAGAGGAGGTTCATGGGACTCGGTGTATAAACTCCAGACCAGAGAAGTGCAGAAAGCCCTCGTGTAGAGCCAAAGCCCCAGATGGTGAATTGGGTCCAGCATCTTCAAAGCTGAGGTCCTGGCAGAACCAGAGACTCGTAGTCCAGTTTGGATCCAATGAGGGCACAATAGATCTGGAGCATAGAGCATCGATCTGCTCCCCAAGAGGTGGAAGAGAGCATATAGAGGATGTTCAGTGCCCTTTTACACTTGACACGTAGCTACTTTGTGATGAATGTAAGTAAGCTTATGGTCAAAGATAAGCCCAAGAACTTTGCCCCAGAGACCAGAGGAAGAATATCACTGAGACTAAACTTGGGGTTGGGATCAGCAAAGGTGCATGCAAAAAGAGAATCTATTTGCTGTGGTTTCTTCAACAGGTGATTCAGGGCAGTCTGAAGTTGCTGCCCAATAAATATCATGTTCGATTACTATCAGGAGATGTGGGAGTCGGATATAGAGGCCATTTGCCACAGTAGGAGGAAGTTGTTTAGTGATAGCGTTAATCTTGACAATGAAAAGTATGACACACAAGACACAACCCTGAGGGACTCCAAGTTCTGTGCAAAAGAATGGGAAAGTGTCAAACCCACATGCACTTGGAATTGCCTGTCTGGCAAAACGTTGTGAATAAAAATGGGTAGATGGCCACACAACCCATATGAGTAGAGGTCCCGTAAAATGCTTTATCTCCATGTAGTGTCGTAAGCCTTCTCAAGATTGGAGAAAATGGAAACAAATTGTTCCTACTTGAAGAAAGCGTCCCTGGTCGAGATCTCAAGTCCAATCATGGGGTCCATGGTGGAGCACTGTTGATGGATACCGCATTGAATGGGTGAGAGGAGGTTGTTTGATTCGAGAAACCAAACAAAATGAGCATTAACCATCTTCTCCAAGACCTTACAGAGACAACTAATCAAAGCAATCGGATGATAATTAGAAGGAATCTTGGGATCCTTCCCAAGCTTGGATAAAGGTATGATAATGGCCTAGTGCTAAGCATCAGGAAAGACATTCCCCTGCCAGATCTGGTTAAAGACAACCAGAAGAAGAGAGGGAGATGGTGCAACATCTCGTAGTGAACGTCATCAGGTCTGACCAATCTACTGCTAGACTGATGAAGAGCAAGTTTTAGTTCCACCAGGATAAGATGCGATTACTCTGTTCAAGACTTGGTGGGCAAGAAGGCAGGGAAAGAAACTGAAGTGCTGGAAAGAAGAGAAAAGCTCTTGCAAAGAGTTTCTGCAATGCTCTGTACATCAACTTCCTGACCATTGGAGAGGAAGATGGAAAGGGGTGGGAAGCATACCTCTCATTGATCTTCTGAATCTTGTCCTATATGACTTTGGAACTGGTGGTAGAAGAGATGCTAGTTGTGAACTTAATCCAAGATTCCTTTTGAATTTCATGTCTGACCTGCAAAGCATGCACATGGACCCGCTGGAAAGCAATGCAGTTGGAAAGAGTGGGATATCAACAAAAGGTATCCCAGGTCAGTTTCTGAGTCTTCCATACCTTCTGGTAGGCTGAAGACTACCATGGACGAAGATACTGTGAGAAACATGTCGAGGTTTCGTGAATAAAATGAACAGCTACTACCTCCATGCAGTGGTTAATAGATGAAAGACCAATGACAACAGGATCAAGTTCCAATAGAGAAGTGAAAGAGAGCCAGTCCAACTTTTACAATGACACTTGATTTAGGTGGCATTGACCACAGTCAATATCCCTCAAAACTATAGGAAAATGATCACTGCCCTGTGGGTCACTGTCAACTCTCCAAGAAAATCCAGGGAAAAGTGAAGAGGAACAGATAGACAAATCAATAGTAGTAAAAGATTGACTAGTGTAACGAATTTATTATTATGTATTTAATTTTAATATGAACATTGTTTGAATTGAATTTGTATTTAGAAATATGCGTGACTTGTAGTATCAAATGTGTTGTGTATAACGAATTTGTTATATTTATCTTAATGTCAACGTTTGTTTAAAATAAGTTTATCTTTAAGGGCGTGTCTAGCTTACCATGTTAGTTACTCCCGCCAATTTCCAAGGTTGTAGAATATTCGAGAACACAAGAATCAACAATATATCCATTTCCGTAACCAGTATTATCAGAAGTTCTGAGAAGATGTGTCCCGCCTATAAAAACAGCAGGGCAACGTGCCAAAAAAACAACAGAGAAGAATTAAGTCTGCAAGGAAACGGTTATAACCGT
>NW_013669324.1:16591-23410 GCF_000517525.1 Limulus polyphemus
TATATATATATATATATATATATATATATATATATATATTAAAACGTATTTGTGTCAACAACAAAATTGGTGTGAATCAATCTTGTTATCAAATAGCGTAAATTAAATAAAATGTCGGCATATTTCTAAACACTAAATCCAGGGTACATTTCAACTATTAAAATTTAAATTATTTAACTGTGCTGTGGATTTTTTTCAAATTCTCAATACGTAATACTAAGTGCATGAAAATATGTAAAGTAACAAGTATAGAAGGGATGGGTTGTGATCCAAGAGGTTACACTCTATGGAACAGCCCCTCTCATCAATATCAGCACCATCCCAGAGGGGTTTAAAGTCTCCATTAAAGTCTACCAGATTTAAAAAAGGAGATGGCAACTTTTTTATGAGAGCATTAAGGTCTGATTGATTGTAAGTCTCTCCAGGACAGAACAAACGGCGATGGTACAGCCCAAGGAAACACGTATGGCTATGGCCTCCAAGGGTGTATCAAGTGGCACAGACAAGGTGAGCACATGCTGGTCGATCAGCAATGCCACCCCTCCATATACTCGTCTATCACACAACTTGTCATTCTGATATAAAGAAACTGCCAAAAGATGACTGTATTGGCAGGTTTCAGGAATGTTTCCTGCAAGGAAAGACTCACTGGATGATAAGTATCGATCAAGAGTTTAATGTCTTTCAAAATAGAACAGAAACCTCGATAGTTCCACCATATCAAAGTGGGCATTTTTATTTAGGTGGAGGAGAACCCTTCTATTTACGACCACGCCATTTTTCTTTTCTACAAGGAAGTTTGTTGACCTTCATGGATCCTGCCCTTGGTCGAGTTGGCGGATTTCTGTCATTAGATGTAGATTCCAGTGACTGAGGGTGGGAATGAATAATTGTTATGCATCTTGGGGCTTAAAAATTTGGACCTGAGCAGACACCAGAAGCCTGGACTGAAGGAGATGGATCCGGGCAGTCACTGGAAGCAATGGTGGAGATAGCAATAGGAGTAGACGACGAAAACACGGAAAGCTATGTCTGCACACCCACTGTAGCAGTGGGACATAGTGCAGCAGAGTATATCTGAGATGAAGTAAGGGACAACAAATTTCGATCCTCCAGATAAGAAATGTTATTAACCATTTTTAAATTCTGTACCTCTTTCTCCTCCATAAACTTAGGGCAAGAACAATAGTAAGATGGGTGGGAACCACTACAATTGATGCAATGAGGGTCTAGGTGACACTTGTAGATGTTGTAGTGTTTGCCACCACAACAAGCACATGTCGAAGAACCAGAACAAGATGTTGTTGAATGTCTGAACTGCTGACACTGAAACACTGGAGTGGATTAGGAATACAAGGCCATACTCTACAGTTCAGATAACCAGCCTTGATAGAGGCCATTGGACATGGCAATGAAACCATCGAAATAAGAACATTGGTAGGCAGCAAAGTTCCTTCTTTACGAATGGAGATGTGTCTCACTGCAGAATCTCCTTGGCTGGAGAAACCATCAAGGATCTCCAACTCAACAGTAACTTCTCATGAGGAATTCAAAGTAGCAAGGCGAGTAACCTCAATGACCTTTGAATTCAGGAGGAGTTTACTGTGTTTTGGTGTAGATGTTTTCACCAAGATGTCTCCATTTGACTGACTTTGGAGAGCCAGCAAACTCCTCTAATCCCATCTGGGAAAAAAAGGGAGGTATTTGCCGTAAAGGTTTTTCTGACAAAGAATACATCAAGATAGAATGAGGTACATGTGTAGAATGGGGTAGATACTGTTGTTTAGTCTTCCAGATGTGGTTGCTTACCTATGAGCTGTTTTTTGTTATTTTTTATCAGGATTTGGGAGATCCATAATATAAAGAGAGAGATTCAGTGCCCACTGACCCCACCCATCATGGGGTCCTACGAGGTGACGCACTACAACTGTAAACAAGGACACTAGCAATGCCTTTGTGAGTACTATATCCAAACACCAGCATCATACGCAATGTCCACAACACCCATTGAGAACACTTTGCCATCATTGACAAAGGATTAGCAGATGCACACTGAAAAGGATAGCATTACAGAATCGTTTATATTATATGATCTCTTAGTTTGAAAGACACCCAGAGAGAGAGAGAGATACAGCTCTAGATTGATTTACTACTAAACTTCTCCAGAAAAAAATGTTGTCCTCTCTCTCTCCATTCATTGTTTTTGAAAATAAAGATAGATTTTTCGCTTTGTTAACTGTGTTCAGTCTCTTTCTTGCCTAAATTCAATCAAAGTCTGAGTTCAGGTTTAATCTGGAATACATTTCCCTAGTGAACCTCTAGTCATTTGCGGAAACTACCTTAAAAGTGTACCTCTGAAAATCACATCAGTGATGAAAAAATCTAGTTATAAGAAGTTACAGTCAAGTCTTTCGTAAAAGTTACTTATTTTTTTATTATTATTAAACACATTCTTATTTCGATAGCAATACTTATTTCAGCAGTACTTTACAAAAAAAAAAACATTCCACGAAACATAAATCCTTACAGGTCCTTATAAAGTTTCCATGGCATTTAATAAACTATACATTAATTGATTGGTTGTGTATGAGAATATCCCCTGTGGAGAATTGTGGAACATGAATTTCATATTTTGGCTTCTGCATAACTCAGAATAACTTGTATAGATCCTATCAAAATATAATCTTTTCTGAATTCAATATGAAACTGTTGAACAATTTGTGCCACAGAAATATCAAAGTTAGTTTCATGAAGTGTAATAACTCATTGAAACAAAAAGGCAGAATCTATTTGGATAATATTTCGGGGAGAAACTAAATAAAAAATCAAATCACAATTCTCTGAAGAACTCAATAAAGAGGAAGCTGCATGTCCAGAAACTCTTGAAGATCAGCCTTTTTGACAAATGTTTTTAAACATTCAGATTAAAGATCGTTATTTGTTATATCATTTATCATGTAACTAAAGTCCATGAAAGTCCATAAACCACGTCAATTATCTTGCAACAAAATATTAAAACATTTTGAACATAATCTGGCTTGCTGAGAATTATGATTTCAGAGTGAATCATTTGTATAATCCAAATTGCAGACATCATTTGTATAAATTGAGCTTTGATATTATTTGTAAAATATATTTAATCGTTATTGTGAGTTACTTTGTAGAATGCCTATAGTATATTTTTTACATTAGAAGGTGGTATTTCGTAACTCTTGTTTTCTTTCACAGCTTATTTTGTTCGAATCCTATAAAAGTTGTTACTGGTGTCATAGCTTCATAAACGGTTTTACAAAACTTGGTTTATGCTAACAGTTGACAGTTGCTAATTTCACACTTCCATGATGTGTAAATAATATATTGGCACATTTGGGTAATTTTTCTAAATTTTAATTCGGTTATTGTGTGTATAGTTAATGAAATCCTTGTAACCCAGTTGCTCAAAGGTTACCAACTTATACTAATGCTCTTGCCTAAACAAAGATTGCATACCACAAAGACTTTTCTGTAAGGGTTTTATTTGCTTGGCCTTTTTTGTGTTACGTGCTCTTCTGCAGTGAGCTTGTACGCATATCAAGATGTAGAACAAATACTTGTACAAAGTCCTCTTCCTTGAATAGGTATTATGAGAATGATTGATGACATAGACAATCTAGTATTGTGGTATACTGCACTAGGATTCTGGTATGTCTTAGTTAAATATATCATAACTTCATAATTATTGATCTTGTTTTTGTCTGGTATAAATCACCTTTTCTCAGATCCAGAAGTCAGAAAGTTCAAAACATGAAAGATAATACAGGTAACGACCCAAGCATACTCTCATCTGTCAATAAACAGTTTTTTCTTGATTTTACTTGTTTTTCCTTAGCTATCCCTTTTCGCAAAGCACTTTCTGCTTAACTGCCATGCTGACTGTGATTGATAATGATAAAATAACATGAGTTTTATTAATTACAATGAGTTCGCTAATTTGATATTTTTTCTTCATATATAATACTGTTGCGTCATCGAGATCATGTGATTCTCACGCTCTCTATTTTCTAGAATTATCCTGTACTTTGGCGAATGCTCTAGTCTTTACTAGATATAGGGTAGTTGGGTATATAAAAGAGGGGGACAACGTGACGCGGTAATGTGTGTGTAGACAGTGTGTAATTGATCTGCAGTCCCGATACACTCAACTTCAACAATCGCGCTAAACAAACGCTATATCAACGAACGTCAATAATACTTCTAAATATAACTTTAAAAACTGGTTTATTCTTTCCGACGAAATTTTAACGACACAAGTCTTTACTTAATGGAACGAAGTTACGAAAAAAATCAATTAACAAACGGAGACGTAACAGGGCGATATTTTAAAGTGAGTTTCACAGTTTAATAGAGATAAGGAGAATAATTTGTCAAAGGGTGTTCTAAAATAATTGAATCCGTCTGTGTTGACTTTGACGAAAAGGAGACAATTATTTAAAGTTCAGGATACGACTGTGATTACCCACAAAGTAACGTAAGTGAATTATTCACCGAGTTGTATTGGAAAAAAGAAGATAAAGAGAAATGATTTGTCTTGTCAATTGGATTCTAAAGTAAATAAATCAGCCTGAGTAGACTTTGACAAGAAATAGGAATTATTTAGAATTTTAGATAAAACTGTGCTATCCTATAGTGTAGAGATTTTTTTTTTACATACATTTGACTTGTTTTGAAATATATTGTTGTGTCTCTGCTCGTTTGTTAATTTCCGGTATAAATTCTTTCCGAGGAACTTCAGTGATACAAGTCCTTTCTTAACTAAAACTAGTTTATTCTTTCTCGATAAAACTTTATAACACACAGAATTTCCACAGCCAGTTTAACTGAACTACTTTTATAAAAACACGCTATAATTCACAGATTTAGTTTTTGTAGCAAGTCTTTCGAAAGGCACATTATCAAATACTTTCTGAAAATCAAGGTAAACCAAATCCACACTATTTCCTCATCAACAGTAACATCCTCAAAGAATGTTAGAAGATTTGTTAAACAAGACTTTCCCTTAGTGAAACCATGCTGGCTCTATGACATTATATCAAACTGCTTTAAGTGACTTTGCAATTACATTCAACAAAACCTTTCCAACTACTGAGGTAAGACTAACTGGCAATATAATTGCCTGGACAATGTTTATCACCTTTTAATATTCTAGCCAACTTCCAATCTTCTACTACTTTCTCACTACTCAATGACCTATAAAAATATTAGCTAGTGGTTTGCAAATAAAATCTTTAAGCTCCTTTAAAACTCTAGTATAAAAGTTGTCTGATCCAGGGGATTTATCAATTTTGAGATTTCCCAACTTTTCTCGTACAATTTCAAAACTTAAAATGATATATTTTACATCAATATTTTCCCCATACATTAAGTACTCTGATTGAGGCATAATACTTGTATCTTCCTTCATAAAAACTGAAGAGAACTTATAATTTAGTAAGTTTACCATCTCATAATCTTCCGAGATCAGCTCCCCACTATCATTTTTAAGATGTTCAATCCCCATTCTAACATTTTTAACAGGTCCAATCCCCATTCTAACATTTTGCTTACCTGTCATATACATAAATAATTCCTGATTGTTTGGTTTAACTCTCTCAGCCAACCCTATTTCACAGACTTTGTGCCCTTTTTACTTTGTCTTTAACCAGCTGTCTTGGTTTCCTATCGTCCTTATTATTTCCAGTAAATTTAAATTTCTCGAATTTATTATGTTTATCCCTAATATGATTTCTTAAACCTCCACTCAATCATACTGCCATATTCCGCTCCATTGTCCATTTTTTCTGTAGGGAATATGTATGTTCTGTATGCATATCAATTTTTCCCTAAATGCTTCCCACATCTGTTCAAGATCCCCTCCCAACTCTTTAGTCCAATCTACAGAAGCCAGATCATGTCTCATTCCATCAAATTGTCTTTCCTGAAATTTCGAATCAGGGTACTATTCTTCTTCAATTCTATATGTAGTAAAATCCCACACCTAATAGTGCAATGATCACTTGTACTTAAATGCTCACAATCCACAACTTTGTCTATCATATTCACATCAGATGCTAATATTAAATCTTGTATAGCTTCCTCTCTTGTAGGTTTTATCATCAGTTGGTGTATAGAAATATCCTAAACAATTTCCAAAAACCTATTCACCTCAGTGTCAGACTCCAAATGTTCCCAATCAGTAGCCCTATAATTAAAATCTCTCATAATAACAACATCGTTTGTAGCTACCATTCTGATCTCATTATACAATTTCTCATTAACTTCTACATTCTGATCTGGTGGTCTATAACAAATCTCAATTACAAAACTTTCCCCTTTATATCCACTAACACTAACCCACACTGACTCAACCTCAGTTCTATTTTCTTTAATATGCTCTAACTCAACAGGATGCAATTCACTCCTCACATATAAAGCTAATGCTCCACCATTTTTCAATATTCTCTCTCTAGTAAATAATCTATAGCCTGGTATTTCAAAACATTTCTCTCACCAAAATTGTGCAAATCCAACCAAGTCTCATTAATATCCATCATATCAAAATCCTCAGTTTTCACAACTGCTTTGAACTCATCAGTTTTATTTCTAATACTCCTAGCATTACAATAAGTAATGTTACTACAGCGGAAGTCACGCGACGCTGGGAGCATGCCGCTGGGTCATGAATTTTCCTGACAACTCTAGTTTGTTCGAGGCGCCCTCTTTTTTAATATTGTTACGTCTCCGTTCGTTCGTTAATTAATTTTCCGTAAATTCGTTCCGACGAAACTTCAGCGACACAAGTCC
>NW_013669324.1:24337-27520 GCF_000517525.1 Limulus polyphemus
GGACTTGTGTCGCTGAAGTTTCGTCGGAACGAATTTACGGAAAATTAATTAACGAACGAACGGAGACGTAACAATACCAATCATCCAGTAACTCTTGTACATTTTTTTTGTTTCCATAAAGTACGACAAAATTCATTCATAAAACAACATTCTTCCTCTGTTTTCTTGTTGATTAAAAGGCAGCAACAATAAATCTGAAGAAATCGATGAAATTTATAAGTGGAAAATTCGTACAAAGGGAAGAACGGATATTGCATAAATACTTTCAATTCTAATGTACTATTACACTACACACAAATACGTTAGAATTATGACGGATTTACTATACTCTATCTATTTTAATATTTATGTTTCTTTAAGTTAAATTTATATGTAGAGATGTACATAACTTGTACTGTTAAATCTGTATTGTGAAATTCCCGCCTATTCACTAAAGTTTTAGAAATCCTATAGTGTAAGAATCAACAATACATGTGTGTACGTAAAAAATGGTGTATCGTTTATACTGATTGTTGTGTAAGCTGAAATTTCTAGAAACTCTCTTTACACCTATAAATATAATCAACGTGACACGCCAAAAGACAGTACATATTATTTCTTTGCTATAGTTGAAGTGCTATAAACCTCGGAAGTTACAACTGTGATTGTTATAACATTTATTAATTGGGAACTTTAAATATTTGACCAGGAATGTTTATAAACCTCGAATATTACAAACCATTTAACTTCAGCGGATTCGCATCAGATATTAGTATTTTTACGAAAACATTATATAACTTAAGCAGTGAATAACTCTGCATACGAAAAACTGGTGAAGAATGAAAAACGCAGAGCTCGCTAACTCCGTTAGGTGAATTGTATCTACATCAATTCAAAATTAATTTGCTCATCGTGAACCCTTTATTAAATAAAGGAAGTTCCAGGCCAGATAGAGGACTCGATATTGTTTGTAAGTTTTGTAAACTTTTGTACATAGATCATTGTTTGTAATAACCGTTATTGTAACTTGTGTTACTGTTTGTGTATTAAAAAAACTGTGTGTCAATCTTATTGGCAAGTATCATAAATTGGATACATATCGACATTTATCTAATTTCTAAATCTAAATTATCATTTAACTCAGTTTCGGGCTATTAGGAATTATTATATGTTACGTAATAATTTGGAGACTCGTCCGGGTATATTGTAATACATAGCAGAATTAATATACAGTTTGTTTCCATAACCTATATAAACAAGTAACATAACAGTTTCGCATAAATTAATTCCTTTACCCCTCTTAAGACCTACAAAATTGTGATTTAAGTGTGTTTTTATTTTGGTATATTAAGCATCTTGATAAGCTAAAAAAGAATTCTTCCTTATACCATGGAATGCCCTCTTTAAATTATAAATCATTAAAAGCCATTCACATTTTTATGAACAAATCTCGAAGACTAGGTCTTACGAGGCTATAACGTAGCTATTGAATACATCTTTATTAATTTCCATATTTAGGTAACTTTGAAACTTTTCTACTACAGGTAATTATGTTTAGTCAAAGTCGTACTTGAACCAGCCTACCTCCTCTTGGATCTTTTAAGCTTAGTCACAGGTCACACTTGGTAACAATCTTAAGTTCATGGGTGTGGTTGTTTTTCCACTCTCTCGAAACGAATCTATGAAAAAATAGTACTTGTTATAATGGCTGTGGGAAATACTAGAACTCTGTGAGTATTTAAACCCGAATTTTAGTGCTCAAGAAAGACCTTTTTTCAATTCTGCATATGTGTGCAATTGCTTTGTTAAGAAAAAAATAATAATCACTTTTCTCGAGAAAGCATTTGGCACGGCTTTCTATAAACAGAAGTGTTGTGGTTACTCACATGATTTACATTCTGCCTTTGGACATAGTTGGCATGACTGCGGTTATATTTTCGCTTATATTTATAAATTAATTAATTTAAAAAAAACCTATGGGTACGAATTCCCGACTTAACGTTTCTACTACGGAGGCCAACCAGACATTGGTGACTATCCCGTGGGCAGGGAAGCAGTGGGAGCACAGTTACATTACTTTTTGGATATCTGAAGCTCTTTTACCAGGGCTCTATGGGTACTTTATGTTCTGGATTCAGGGTTGGTTATTCAATTTATATCACCTGCACCATTATCTGCTCAACCAGTTGCCTTTTCACCTCCAACAGATCCACGACGAGTGGAGCTTCGTTCCAAGCCCATAAGAGAATTGTTGATCAAAAAGGCAGTACAGAGGATTGATCCCATTCTTCCGGGATTTTATTCCCGTTTATTGGTTGTACCCAAGAAGACAGGAGATTGACATCCAATCATTGATCTGTCTCGACTCAACCAATTTTTAGATCCTCCTCGCTTTACTATAGAATCTTTTTTCAACCTACGATGACACTTTGCCCCAGGGTTCTGGATGAACAAATTCGATGTTACCAATGCTTATCTCCATATTCCCATAGCGGAATCTTCTCAGAGGTTTCTCAGAGTTATGCATAAAGGTCTGGTCCTGCAGTTTATGAATCTAACTTTTGGTCTTGCATCAGCACCTTATGTCTCCTGCAGAGTTGTATGAGGTTTTTCTGATCATCTGTATTCTTTGGATCTCTGTACACATAATTATATGGATGATATAGGCACCCATCAAGCCTCTTTCCTTTGAAAGAGCACATATGAGGGCTTTTCAGTGGTCACTACATGATCATTGGATCATGCATTCTGACCTTTTGGATCAGCCTGTCTCATTACTCAGGAGCAACATTGTCGATTGTGAATGATGGTTGGATCAGAACAACACTGTGATTTGAGTACCCATTCCACCACCTCGTCCCGAGATCCATCTGTTCACAGATGCATCTCTTCTGGGACGGGGAGTTTATCTTCAAGATCAGGAGTTCCAGGATATTTGGACAAAAGATGAGTCTACCCTCCATATCAATGTTCTCGAACTTCTTTATGTACACCGGGCTATTGTTCAAGGTCTGTTTATCTTGAGGGGAAAAGTTGTCATGATACATTCCGACAATTCCACAGTGGTTTCCCAGATTTCTCGTCAAGAGGCACACATTCTCGAGACTTTTGTTTTCGTATCTTGGATCTTCTCTACTGGGCTCATGCTCATCATTTCAGTTTTCTAGCATGTCACGTTCCAGGAGTGATAAATTTAGTTGCAAA
>NW_013669324.1:28520-31781 GCF_000517525.1 Limulus polyphemus
CGTCAAGAGGCACACATTCTCGAGACTTTTGTTTTCGTATCTTGGATCTTCTCTACTGGGCTCATGCTCATCATTTCAGTTTTCTAGCATGTCACGTTCCAGGAGTGATAAATTTAGTTGCAAATCACTTGTCTCGATCCAACCAGATTCTTCTGATGGAATGGATGCTACATCATGAGTTTTTTCAGTTGATTTGCTCTCAATTCCGGTCTCCAATAATCGATGCCTTTGCAACTCATTGGAATTCTCAACTGCAGTTGTTTTGGTCTCCGATACTTCATCCTCAGGCATTGGCAGTAGATGTATTCAGTAACGACTGTAGAAGGTTTGCATTTGTATGCCAACCCCCAATTCGGCTACTGTCCCAGGTTCTGACTATGGTTCATTCCACTCCCTGCAAAGTTCTCTTAGTTGCACCATATTGGCCAGCTCAAACATGGTTTCTACTTCTTCGATATCTGCAGAATTTCCATCTTTACATCTTCCACACTGGCAGTTTCTATTGAGACAACCTCGATCAGACATTTTCCACCAAGATGTTTGTAAACTCAATCTTTATGCTTGGAAGTTATGTGGTCCTTTGTCCGACTAAATCTTTTTATCAACAAAAATGGAATACTTATCGTCACTGGTGTATTAAAAGGAATATAAAACCTCTTGTCCTAATATATCTACCATATCCCGTTTTCTGCCTTTGGTATTTGAGAGGGGTCTTGCTTCGTCTACAGTAGTTTTGCATAAGGCACCCTCACCCACTATTTTTCAGTATTCTAAATATTGGACGGTTTTGATTCCTCAGTACTATCAGATCCACTCAAATCGTTTCGTATTCTTCAACCAAAACAACTTTTTCAATTACCGAACTGGGATTTTACAGTTGTTTTACACGCATTGTCTCATCCTACCTTTGAGCCCTTAGCTTCATGTTCTTTGTTTCACCTTTTTCTTAAATTATGTTTTTTTGTTGTTGTTGGCTTGTGGACGTCATTGGCCAGCGTTGTTTGCAATCCATGTGCATCAGACTCTTTATCATTCCACATTTGTCCTTCTTTACCCCGATAGGTCTTTTCTTCCAATAACTATGGCAGCTAGGGAAAGGGAAAGATCCTTCACACCAATTCATTTGCCAGCCATTTCTCACCTTTATAACTACTCTGATCCTGATCGTTTGTTATGTCTTGTTAGGACCCCTAAGTGTTATGTGACTCGTACTAACTCATTTCGAGGTAGTAGGAATCGATTGTTCATTCATTGGAATCCTTCTATTTCCCTGGATTTATCTTCCATTACTCTAATGCAGTGGCTTCATAAATTAATTTACATTGCCTATAATGGATTATTGTTACAGAAGAGGAATCTTTTGTGTGTCACTTCTCATTAGACGCCCAGTTGAATTGCCCTTTGGATGACATTGTTTAGGCTGGTATGTGGAATCCTCCTAATACTTTCGTATCAAATTAGTTACATGATCTGGCAGTTTCCTCTTCTGAGGGTGTTTGACTACCCCTCGGTAGCTATTTTGACCATATCTGTTAGATTTTAACCAGGGGTGAGTATTTCCTCAATTGTATACTTTTTTATTTTCAGTGTTCCTTCTGTTTTTCACTGGATCCCAATCTGTGTCGAGTGTTGCCCAAGCAGGTATACTTTCTCTTTTCAACTCTGCACTAGCAACCACTTTCACTATAACTACTACAGGTTGTATTGTAACGGTCTCTGTTGAAATGGGGTGTTCCATAAGACCATTTGAGCACTTACTGGAAGGTATTACCTTTTTATCATGGACTGCCACTCATGGAATATAATGAGTAAAGTTAAAGGGGATCCTGCCCATCCCTGCTGATCTTCAGGTTGAATAAATTGGGGTCAGTTTCCTTTTACAAATGTAGGGAACTTGGTTCACCTATTGCACAGTTTCCAAAACACTGTTTCTCAGGATCCCCCAACGTGTATTACCCCCAGACTGTACTGGTGGAGCTTGGAAGTTCTTACCACCCCAATTTACAGTCACTGGGCTGGTGGACGGAGGATTTTCCTCCAGAGTGTTCGAGTGTGTTCCTCCACTCTTGGAGAAGAGGGTAAAGTTGGGGGCCCTCCTATTGTGTCCCTGGATGTTTTTCCTAGATGTTGGTAGGAGTGGCACCAGCCTCCACGGGAGCCTACTCGTAATTCCGTTTCAGATTTGGCATGAAGCTATCTGACTGGTGGTGGGGGGTTTGCATGGCCCTTCTCTTTGATCAATGTTGGTTTTATATATTGTTCATGGACGGAGGTCCATTATCTCCTCATAATTCCGAATAAGATATGTTCCCATTCTAGGTCCTTGGTTGAGCACAGGTTCCATGTCCTATCCATAATTCCAGGTTGGAGAGTGAGTATGAATGTTTATAATTCCAGACTGGATGCATTCTGTTCCTTTGGTTGAGTATGGCATACACGATCCCGTCATTCTGAGCCTGGGATGTTGCCTTTTGGACTTCTTCAAGTGGAGGAGAAAGTTTGTCAACTTCGGTGTTGCTTACTTTCTCGTCGTGATTCCCGTGGTGAGAAACCATTACTCCATGGCTACAGGCTATGATCCAATTAAAAATATATATATAATATTGCAGTCCAATAGCTCTAGCCACCAACGTGGGATATAGGCACCATGACCCCTTAAGTGCCCTCCCCCACATTGTGTGTATGTTGTGTTATAGAAAATTTAATGAAGTTATTTTTTTATAAGGATGTGGCGCCATCTATGAATGTAGTTCACTTACATCAAAGATAATGAATACTCATTCACAGCAATAACAGAGCTAGATGAAATTGTGAATCCCCCAATAACATGCTCCTTGTTACACACTGTCAGCTCACAAAGTTCAGTTGAGATTGGTGCACCCACCTAGGAGTAGTTAGATAATGGACACAGACACAATTTGTGTATGCGTGCGCGCATGTGTTTAATTTTAGACAAACACAGTATGAATACTGATCTGTTTCCTTAGGCGTTAAAAGTACATGTAAAGTACCAGATAGCTGAGGTTCCACAACTCGGGGTTGGAAAACAAGCGTCTTGTATATTTCCCAGAGTGCGCTTGCACTCTCTATGGAGGAATACCATGAAAATAAAATGGCCGTCACTATTGCAAAAAATACATAAACTCAGCTGAAGTTTCTACTCCAACAGCCCAATAAGGTTTATATTGTTGCGTCAGCGAGGTCACGTGACTAGTGTCACGCCACTTCTCTCGAACCTTCGGGAATAGTCGGGAGATTACT
>NW_013669324.1:32474-37626 GCF_000517525.1 Limulus polyphemus
TATGAAGAGTCGTTTCTTGAATTATACCTACTTCGGCTCCTAAGACACTTCTGCGGTCAATGACCATCAATAAATTAATCATGTTAAACACTGTGAAAGGACATTAAGAGGTGGGTATTCAAAGCCGATAACAGAAAGATCCCCTACCGCCACTACTTTGTCGCTACCTCTTCCTACAAAATCACCTTGACCATAGCACAGAGTACACAAAGTTTTATACATACTAAGATATTAAAGCTTGTAGAAAACGTTTGGTGAGCTAATAATGAATACTGTATGATATAAATAAATTGTGTGATAGTTAGGATTTTTGTGTTATTTATTATAGCATCAACCTACATATTTTAAGTTCATAACCCGGACAAAGGACGGGTACCTGAACTTGTATGAAATAAAACTGATGAAACTCGTGCCTTTGACAGGTGGATCTATCTTCACCCTTTGTCCATAAGGCAGATAGATCCGTTTGTTGAAACTAGAGTTTACATGGGATTTATTTGGATTTGATTTACCGAACGTCAGTAGCATAACTAGGGAGGGCCAAGATTGACAACTATCCTGGAAGCAGAGCTCTAGCTTTTAAAAGATTTTTGAGAACTACATCTCATAAAATGATTAATTTTGGAAAAATTTTTCACATATTTTTATTATTATTTATATTATACTCCAGGTTTTTCAGCGAAAACATGGTAACCGTAACTCCTCCACCTATTTTGATGAGATTAAGGGACATTTATCTCTATTTTTTTTTTTTAAATATGGTAGACCAAGGCTGGTAGCATAAGTAGTAATTAGTGGAAGTTTAGCCCAGGGTTAATTTCAAGTGTCGATATAAAACAGACGATCTATGTGTGCTGTTGTAACATTAGATGTTTACATGATTTATTTTAAGTCCTCGTAAAACAAGACGTAAGTAAATTTTTTTGTAACAGATTAATCACACTACGTATTATTGTCATCTATTTATCAGAATTAATTGTTTCGGTTAACGTTTTTTATATCCTCGTATTCATTCTGTGTGTTTCAGGGTTTAAGAATCGGCGCTCGAACAACTTGTGTTTTGGAACGCAAGTTCCACATAAAGTGAAAGAGATGTAGAAATACAATTTAAATTACAGGATTGTTTTTGCTTTTTGATTATATAAAGTGGGATTGAGGTGCAGTTCGACGCAAAAACACCTAGTTATGTCACTGCCAAACATTTTTGATCCAACATGAATATTATTAAATCCTAGGAATGCCTTAAAATTAATTGGAATGCACTAAACAACTAATTAATAAATCACTCGGTAAGGTTTTTACTTAAGCAGAGTAAAAAGGATAAGTGATTAATTAGTAAATAATTCAGTAAAGTTGTACTTAAGTGGAGTAAAAAAGATAAGTAATCCTACTTGGAAAGTCGGTAAACGAAGTTAGACATAATCCATAATCATGTAGTATTTAAAGAACTTCACTATTAACAATAATGAACACCAGAAAAAAAAAAGCTACTAATCATTTAGATTATTTACGTAGTAGAGAGGTATTCACCCCCCCCCCTACCGATAAAGCAGCTAACAACTTTGTGTGCATTTCTGAAATATATATTAATAAAGAAGTTTTTTTTTATATTTTTGTTCATTTAGTTTCTATGCAGTTTTGACATAAACTCCTGGTTCAAAAAAGTCGTTAAAGTCGTTAAAGTTGTTTTGTTCTAGTTTCCTTTGTACCTTTGTTCTCTATAGCATATAATATTTACTCTGGGTGAGGGATATTGCAGTAGCTTTGTGCACTGGTATATCCATATTGAAAGAGTCAACGACTGTAATGTCTTTTGCTGGTTGAGTGAATGATATCTTTATATTACATCGGACAAAAGTTGTGAGAGAATGATCGGTGACATGGTGATTCCATCATAAGAGGAAGAATACAAGATTTCTTGCATGATCAGAACCTATATTCTCAATCAGTTCTGCTTGGATTTCGTCGTCTTTAGTTCGACAGAGATTTCATCATGAAAGATGAAAAGTTGAAGATCCATCCACTGATCCAGTAAAAACAATTGTGTAAACGTCTATGCAAGTTTACACACTTATTATTATTATTATTTGCTTTGTGATATAATTAAGATTGTTTTACACTTAACATCACATATATCGAGTCTAGTTATTTCCCTCTGCTTAAAATCGAGTCGAGTTTCAAATTTAGTTTACTCCACAAATTTCCTATTCAATATTCTAGTTATTAAGCAGACCTATCTAATACATGCACAAAAATCGGTTTATCTGAGAAAAAGGCACAATTTAATCAAAGTTGATATACATTCTTTTAAATATTACAATATGGTACCTAAATTATTTTGGATTCCCAACTACAATAAAATAGAGGTTTATAAAAAAAACCCAAAAAACCCTATGACTATGTATTTTTAAGTTTAAATAGGTAATGGCCTGAAATACATTAAAGAACGTTTAAAGAAATACTATAATATTATCATAGAGAGAGCCAGTATTAATCTGTTCGTTTTCGTTAGTAATTCCATTGAAAGTTACGAGAAAATTACAAGCTTTAAAGCTGTAGTTATAGAAACTTTGATTTCAATAATTTTTGTAATAGTACTCTTACTGATAAAAGTTTTTTCACCAACAATTAATGTTCTGCGTTAGTAAAAAGTTTTTTTTTATGACAATGTCACTCAGAAAAGTCACCAGTTTAACATTAAACGATTTATTGTTGACCATATATTGTTTTTACTTGACAACATATTTTTCTGAAATTTCACCTACATGTGTCCAAATAAATACCAGAAATTCCAAAGGGAGGAAGCTTCAGCCCATAAGTTGCAGATTTATATTTATTCAAAGTGAAATGTTCGTACATAACAAATCATTTGGAGAAAAATTACGGTAGTGCCTGTATGTATATTAATGGTATTTCACCTAATTATCAAGGTTTTCTTGCCTTGGGCGATCGTATTTATCAACCGGAGTTAACTCTGGAAGAAAAGCTCTTCCATTTAAAACGCAGGATATAGATACCAGCAAGATCATTCCAATAATCAAGAGCAAAGTTGCAATAAAACTGATTCATGAACAGAACTCATAAACTCGCTGTCATTTTTCACAAACGATGTTCCTCCTATGGCATTTTAAACACAATTTAAAACAAAAAATAGTCTTGCTACTAACTATGGACTTAGACGTTTTCAGAATATCGCGACCTTTCAAAACATCTACATTATTACCTTAAACAATTTTCAAATGATCTAGCGTAGATCTTAATGTATTGATCAAAATTACTTTTACCTGCCATTAGTTTATGCTTTTACGTTACTTTATTTACCATATTATTTCCCTTTCTAAGTCTTGTTACTAAAGTTGAAGTTTCTCAAGACTTAACATGTATTCTTTTACAGAAGATTTAACTCTATTTATTACTCTCAGTAATGTGTTTTTAAAGTAATAGATCAGTTAAAGTGGGAGCAGTTGTGTTGGACACATTTCCTAGTATGTTTAACATATTGTTTTCTTTGTATTGCATGTAATGTTATTACAGTTTAATTACAAAACTAGTATTAAAGCTGTTGATTTTATGATTTATTTATATATTATTTTGTATCTTCATAAGCATTAGTTTCTGGCTGTGTTCTTGATAATGTCCTTCTGCTTGACTCCGCACATACAGTAAAATGTGTCATAGTAACTTGTCTTAGATGCTACGCTCCTCTGAAGTTACACTGCTGGAGCTTTTTAATGGGTTTCAACTGGTCACAAGACGTTTTTAGGAGAGTTGTGGAAAGTTAAGTTTATACATGGCTATACTGATGTTACGTTGCTTAACGAACGTTAAGTCTGACAGTACTTGAAACTAACAGTTAGTACGTTAAGGTGTGCTCTGTTATTTCTTTATTGTTACTTTCATTAACAGTGGTGGTTCAATGTTTAATATAGTTAATATTATTATTATTAACTTAAAATTTTATAATTTTACATTTATTATATATATTACATTGTTAACTTTATAGTTGTATTTAGGAGTAACATAAATCTTCTAATCTGGCTGAATCTCGTGATATATTACTGGGATTACGGCCAGAAATATTGTTAACAGGGTGGGTACCCAACCGATGAAATAATACATCATCTATATAAGTAAGGACCTTGGAAAAGGTTGATTTTTAGTTTCTTTATAAGCAGATGCTTACGGTGATTGGAAATTAATATTAATTTATTATTTGGTAAACAATTACGTAAACCAATTTCGTATATAATATACATCTCAGAGTGCTATAGCACTTTCTGTGTAGGGATGGCACGGACGTCCGTATCAAAGCAATACAAAAGTTATCTGGATTTTCTTCTCTTCAGGTTATCAGAAGATAGATATTAAAAAGATGCATGGCATAGTTGCTCTGTCTCCGGTGTATATGTTGCTTTTTAACTATCCAGAGCGTCTTAAAGTCGAAAACGAGTAAATAGCAAAAACTGAAATTTCATATTTTCGTTCATCATCATCTTTCTTGAACAGGCATAGCGCCTACCTAGTTCTAGCAATAACTATAATTTTATCCTCATTTCACAGAGCAAAACAGTCTTCACGATCTATATCTATATAGATCATAGATCTATATTATTCTATGCAAAATTTATAAAGCTTTAGAATATACACTATAACCTAGTAACCCACGGTTGAACAATTGGATTTCTAATCTAAATACTATTCAATCTTATGGAATAAATCAAAATCATGGAATCGGTAATTTCCGATCATTACTTTGTTCTCTTTCTGAAGAATAGTTCCTTTTTCTTCATGTAATGTAAATTTTCAATCTTTACCCTAATCTTTCTAATGCTTAACATGGAAAAATTATCATAAATTATCTTTTTCATGATTGTCAGGTTTTATATATGAACCAGATTCTTTACAGTAGATGTCCGTGATTTGTTGGCGATAAATTTCAACAACAAGCAAACAGAACACAGTCCACTTGTTGTAAAATAATATACACCTGGAAAAAAGTTAAGCACCCCCAAATATTTTTCAGGATTGCTTATTGAAAATAAGGTTTAATTTTCATGATGTTGAGCAATGTTCATAATTTCAAACATAATTAAAAGGATGTGAGCGTTCAGGTGTGACATTTAAATTACAGGCGCGTTTTTTTCCCTACCGT
>NW_013669324.1:38626-41650 GCF_000517525.1 Limulus polyphemus
TAATGCATAATTTCATTTGATAAACACGTTTAGATTGAATGGTAATTTATAATCAGTCACAAGAACGTCGAATCTGAATCACTTCAAAAAACACGGGGGTGCTTAACTTTTTTCCAGGTGTATATATTAAAACAAGTCAAACTTGTATACAAATATTCATTACTCTGTTGGTTATCACAGTTGTATCCAAAGCTTTAAATAATTGTATATTTATCTGTCAAATTCCACACAAGCTGGTTCAGATACTTTAAAATTCAGTTAACAAGACAAATTATTTCTTCTCTGCTCTGTTATTACAATACAATCTGTGAAAATTTCACTTTAGAAATCACCAATATATGCTCTTTATGGCTAAAGCTATCTACTCGAACTAAAATTCGATGACGATGGTCTGTCTGTTGTAACAAAGGCTACCGTCTCTTTAGATCCTGTCTTCAATGAAATTTACTAATAACTTTTACTGAGGTCGATCTTGGAAAAGAACTTGGCCATATCTAGTTTCGCCATGATAGTCTCTGGGTTGCCCAAAGGTAAGGGTCGAACTTCGTCAGGGGGTTTAGCTTCCTGAAATCTATGCAGAAGTGGTTTGAGTTGTCCCTCTTCTTCACGATTACCACTAGTGAATAGTGGGTTGAATTTGAAGGCTCAGTGATTCCAGCTTCTAATATTATATTGGCTGTTTGTTTGATCAGGTCTCTCATTGCATAGGGCATCTGGTATGGCTTCACCTTAACTGAATCCTAATTGTGCTCTTGATCTTGTGTTGCACAAGGTCTGTTTTGCCTGGTATATTTGTGAAGACACCTGCATACTGGCACAGTAAATCTTGTAGTTCTTTCTTCTGCTTGCCAGTCAGTTCTTCCCTGATGTTGATGTCTTTGTACATCTCGTCTCCACCCAGTGATCTTAGATATTCATCTTCTATGACAAAGTCTCCGTCTTCTGATTCTGCATATAAAACCACCATACCTACAACGTCCATCTATGTCTCGAAAGCTGCACCCATTAGGTCTTCTTCCCTCTCAAAGAACCTCTTCAACAGATTGGCATGGCAATCTTGATCTTCCGATCCATTTTCAACTTATAGTCCATTCTGTTGACCACACCCTGTACTTCAAAATGTCATTTCCACTGCAGTGTGAGTTTTTTGCTGTCTGTGGGTAGCATAAACAAGACTTTGTTTGACCTTGAAACGTCGATCCTTGACCTTCTTGTGATAGAAGTGTTTCTGATTTCCTTGAGCTGTATACAAACTTGACAGGTCTCCTCCAATTGGTTTCTGAGGTCTAAAATGTATGGTATGTATTCCTCACTTCTTACTCTCCTTCTCCTGCCCACAGTAACAGGAAGGGTGAAAATCCTGTAGTTACTTGTGGGACTTCTCAGTAATGAAATAATACTGCCTGCAGGTACCTGTCCCAGTCAAAATGTCTCTCCTGGCACATATTCTTCAGTATGCTGTTTAAGACTCCATTGACTCTCTCACAAAGTACATTACATCTGGGGTTGTATGAGGTGGTAAAGAGTTGACTTGTAATGATGAGTCTGCACACCTCTTGCATCAGTTCTGAAGTAAACTGAGTCCCTCTGTCACTTAGAACTTCTTTTGGAAAGTCTACTGTGCAGAACACTTACAGAAGGGCCTCTGCTACTCTTTCTATCTTTATCTTCGGCAGCGCTATGGCTTCTGGATAACATGTTGCATAGTCAACTACTGTCAACACATACCTGTTGCCCTCGTCAGATACATGTTCCAGTGGTCTGATCAAGTCCACAGCTATGAGCGAGTTAATTACGAGTTGATGTAGGTACGATTCGCAGGGAAACTAGCTAGCTTTGTTCTTTGCCACAAACGTTTCCACCGTTGAAGTTAGATAATGTTTTCGTGAAAAAATGTCCGATGAGAATCCATTGAAGTTAAATGATTTGTAATGTTCGAACTTTGTAAATGCTCCTGGTCAAATATCTGAAGTTTTCCTATTGATAACCGTTATAACAATCACAGTTATAGCTTTGAAGTTTATAGCACACTGACTATAGCGAACTAATAATAGATACTCTCTTTTGGCGCGTCGCGTTGGTTATATTTATAGCCGTGTGGGGCGTTCTAGAAATTTCAGTTTTACATAACAATACTGAACTACACTTAAGCGTTTACGTATATACATATATTGTTGATTCTTGCTCTCGAGAATCTTCTACAACTTTGGAGAATAGGAGGGAGTTTCGCAATACATATTTAACACTACAAGTTACCCATGCTTTAAAATATAAACTTAATCTAGACAAACGTTGATATTAAAATAAATGTATAATAACAAATTCGTTACACCTACAAATTACAGAACAAATTATTCATCTGATAATATAATAGGTTAATACAACATAATAATAATAATAATAATAATAATACAGAAATAATTGGGCGGGGAGACTTTGCAAAGGTAAAGTTAAAGAGTGGGGGGGATTAAGGGAAGGGTTGATGGAGTTTAGTAATTATTTCAAAGTAAATTTCATTTAAACCACAAGGGGACGTAGTGTTAAGTTGGAAGATAAGACTGTGTTCAAGGTTTTTTTATTTTAATTTGTTGAGTGGCTCATTTCTCATTACTGAGATTAACACGTCGACATGTTTTTTGTTTTTAGTTTTATTTCTAGCCTAATTCCATTGTAACAGGGTCTACATTGCCATTGGAAGAGCGTCTACTCGAATCTTTTCATCAATAAACAAACGTTTTCACTTAGACGTGTCAATTTATTCCTATTTTCATTTATCCAAGTTTTTCTTAACCTTTGGCAGAATAACATTCATTCAAGACTCCAAATCAACAACCACTCTACCGATAAACGTGAAGCAGGGTATTGCGTGAGTTGAAACATTGGTAACGTTATATATATATATATATAGCACGTATACGTAGAATACAAGAGCCGCCCGCAAAAGTAAAAAAAGGTTAGGGGTACAAAGTAACTACTAAGTTTAAAGTAAAAAATTAGTAGTAAATAACAAAACTAACTAAAACT
>NW_013669324.1:42650-65922 GCF_000517525.1 Limulus polyphemus
CCTACGTAATAAGTAGAAGAGTAGGTAGTGTCGTGTAGTAGTAAAAGTTAGTACGTTATATATATATATATATATATATATATATATATAGCACGTATACGTGAATCAAGAGCGCCCGCAGAAAAAAAATTAGGGGGTCAAGTAACTCAAGTTTGAAAAAATTATGAAATCAAAATACAAATACCTTATGATTTTCCAATAACATAGAAGAATAATTTTACATATCTAGTATTATTTTTTTTAATTCAGGGGGGATCAAGTGACCCCCCCCCTTGCCCTTTCCTGCGGTCGCCGATGACGTGAATCAGTGTAACTAGAACCTGTGTAACTCTGCTTCGACTGTAATTGTTTCTTTGTCATCAAAGTTCAAACAGGCTGGTTCAGTTGTTTTGGAACACAATTGACAAGACAAATTATTTCTTCTTACTGTGTGATCACAACCTCTGATAATTTAAATTTATAACTCTTCACTATATGCTCTTTATGGTTAAACTCACAATCACACAGTCTAGGTCTATCTCATTATATCTCTGGCTTGAACTACATTTGGACGCGTATTTCTAGCCTGACCGAGGCCTAAAACGCTCTACACAGTACAAGACTTAGAAGATTCTAGTAGCATGACGCAATAATACAACAATCGCCAATTCACAACAATTAAACTATACAATATATAATTCGTGACGTGACAGTGACGTAAAGTCGTAAACAAACTTGCGATAACTATAACTCTCACATTTAACTTAAACAGTCGTGTATATCTAACAATATCTGTTGGACATTTCTTTTTTTAACCAATCTTCATGTATCATCTTTATTCTACTTTATCAACACTCGGTGACTGGGATCTGCCATAGCCAGTTTACTACACTCCTGTTTCGATATAACTGGGTTGTCGGGGTCTATGACTTAAAATCGCCATAAAAAACGAGGTCGCGTCATAGACGATTTATTAAAATAAATAAAGCCTACCCACTTATTTCATTCGGTATTCATCACGTGTTTTGAGCAGTTGTGGTATCGATGTTCTTTTCGATTGATGACTTTGATTTGTATGTCAAATTACTACAACCTAAATTATTTAATTTTAGTTTATGCTTTTAAGCCGCTAATTTAAAGCGTTCCTATCTCTGTTAGCGGAGGTTACACGAAATTCGTGCGTCTTGAGACTAGCTCACCTACTTTTAAGTTATGCGAAATTAATTCAGTTTTGAATGTAATATCAACGAAAATTTCAACGATAAATGCGAATCAAACACGAACAAAATGCTTCGTGTCTTGCCGTAGAAATGAAGACAGTATGTATGACATCACAGCCAATAAGTCCGGTCCTGACAGTTCATAAAAACCCTTTTGTGAAATTAGTAATAGATTAAAGAAACCATAAAATTGAAAATAAGATAAAACTAACGTGAAACAAAATATTGATGTGTTCTCTTCTTCTCTACTCCAAAAGACCGATTTTCATGAAAAAGAGGGGGAGGGGGTCCACGATTACCGTGTTAAAACGAGTCACATTGTATTGAAACGGGGGGTGTATTATTGCGTTGTTATCGCACTTGTGTGAAGTTGTTTGCAAGCATGTTTTGATTCTAATGGTGTTATATTGTGACTGTTGTACTTTTGTTTACTTTCTCTGTCTTAAGTAATAATTACTTTTATAAAACAACATTGATAAAGAGATTAGCGGCTCCAAAAGAAGAAATTTGAATAAAGAACGACTCGAAATGGAGGAGAAACTGTCAAAAATGTTTTTCATTGATGAAAATTCAACAGCTAAAGAGCCTAAAAATTCAGTACGAGATTTGATTGAAAGGCCTACTCAAGATCACTTGTTGTCTATTGATTGATTTAGTATTGAAAAAGAAGCTGTAAGTGATAGTGGTAGTAAACTAAGTTAAAAGAACTAACATTTACTAATGTCAACAGTGACGATAACTGAGAGGCAGATTCTGAGGCTGGAGCTAGCCAGGATTCAAGCTGTAGAAAGTAGACAAGCTGACGTTGAAGAAACTCATGAACTGTTTGTTATATCTGATTCTGCTACATGATTGAACCTCAATGAAGGCACCACTAATTGTATAATTAAAAATCCTCCGCAGTAGAACGTCAGTGAAACTGAGTGTTTGAAATGTGTAGAAGAGTCTATGAAACCAAAGTAGATACGACTAAAAAAAGAGAGAGAGAGACTGGTTAGTTTATTCACTAACTACCAACTGTGTTTATTCCATGTAAGTTATTCAGCGACAAGTTATTGAACAATCAGTTCCCTGGATCTGGATTCAATGATTGTTAGAAGATTTACCATATCTTTGGTATGTTTTTCAAAGACGTTAAATACTGAAGAAATTTGATTATTACAAATATTATAGGTAAACAATACCAAGCAAGTCAAAAATCCATTTACAAATAACAAAAAAGCGAAATTTTAAAAATGCCAATGCTTGGCTGCACAAATATATATAATACTTATTAAGATGAACAAACAACAGAATGATAGGTCCTTCTCTATTGTTTATGCACCTATTCACCATTGTGCTGATGACATTTCAGACTACTTGTGAAGGACAGCACAGTTCTCTCCTGGATGAGGGCGTCTGCGAGCTCCTGGACAGTCATAGGAGCAGGCTGTATGTCTCTAAATGCTCTCCCTAGCAAGTCCGACACATACTCAATTGGATATAGGTCCATTAACTTAGCAGACCAGACCAATACCTTTATTCTTTCATTCTGAAAACATTGCAGCGTGATCCTGATGGTATGAGGACAGGCATTATCCAGATATCTAGTGAAGTGAAATGTCTGTGATTATAAACAACTCGCCTCCAAATATCAAGGAACACTGAGTTAAACCAATGACATGTAGAGAAGTTTTGTTTTTAAAAATTAGTCGCGCTTCTCCCTGCATTCAGATAACAGGCATATATTAGTTTTTAAGCTATCCTGTGCCTTTAGCAACAATATGTTCATACAGAAACTCGTGCATATGACTATAGTGGACGTATGCTGCGGGTAAGAATAAGCATTGTTGGATGTACTGACCTCTAAGTAATACAGAATGGTACTATTAATACTAGTCATTATATGACCATTTACGCAGCCATTTACTGGTTCATTTTATCTTAAGATAAACCACAGTTCTAGACTAGTTGACATATTCAGTGAAGAAGAGGGTAGTGGCCTGTACACTCACCAAACTCCAATCTCATCGAGTATGTATGGAATGCTCTTAAAAGATGCGACAAAAACCCTAGACACTAAAGATACCTTTAAAACAGCTTTCAGAGGGGTCAAGTTTACTCCTGGGCCTTACTAAAACTCTAGTAAATGAATTTAAGTAGTTCCAATTGCTTGATTTTTCAACCCACTGTTTCCTCATCACTGTATATTCATACACCAACGTATCTGTCTTACGTGCATTTGCTGGCTCGCTATATTTTAACAATATTACTAACTGCATTGGTAAGTTTGTCAAAATATGCTGTTGTAACATGAAATCTACCAGGAGAGTAGCTTTCCTTCGTTGTTCTTAATTTGTCTGTTTTGTTTTTGATGGTGGTTCAGTTAATTTCTGATTAAGTTGTGTGGTTCATTGTTTAGTAAGAGTAGTGAATTAACGCTACCATGGATGAGGATTGGAAACCACTGACTAAAAGTCAGTTGAAAAAAATGCAGAGAATTGGATATACCATTTAGTAGTGATTGAAACAATAGGAGATATGTGAAGTTTTAATTGAGACGATAGTCACAATAGATGATTTTTCTAACCTTAAGTTTGTGTTCATGTGCAAGTGGTGTTCATGAAGGTTACGAAGGTAATGATTTAGAATTTGCTAGGATAAAGAAAAGCTTGGTAATAGAAACTGAGAGAAAACATTTAGGGCTAGAGTTAAAAGATAAACAGAAGCAAAGAGAGGATCCAAGTTGAAGATGAGTAATTCTAGTGATAGGGTTGGCATGAAAGATCCACCTATGTGAAAGCAATATATATATATATATATATTTTTCTCTGCTTTTGAAAAAAATAAAGAGCAGAAGAATGGTGAGTAAACTACTTCTTACATTACCTGGAAAGGCATTAGTAGCATACAATAAGATTGGGAACACAGATGACTGGAAGTTTGATGTAGTGAAATCTATTTCAGAGATGTGCAAGTTAAGTCGAAGTTCCGAGATTTAGGAAAATGACAATGTGACATTTAAATAGTATGGAACAAGGCTGCATGAGCAATTAGTTAAATGGATCAAAGGATCCAACGGTACTGGAGACGCCAACAAGACTAAAATTTATTTCTTCATCCAATTGACTTTACTCCTCTGCTTTTGTTGATGTGGTCCCAACTTCAAACTCTTCCTGATACTACTGTTATAATCATGCTATACTTGCATTTTGCTTTCCCTTCAACTTTATTAAGGTTTTACTTTTTTCTGTCAGGAATTGACTCGTGTTAAGATGTATAACAAATTATCGTTAATCATCATTACATAGATTTAGAGCACTAGGTTTTATCTTTTACTTGGAAGCATTTCTTTCTTCCTTCGCCCTTCTCTCGGTTTACTGTTTTTCTCGCATCTTCTAGTCTTATTTCTCCTTTCTTGTGTTAAATTTCTGTTTTTGATATCTATTTCTCAAAGACCACGTGTAACACGTTCTTTATTACTACCTTATACACCTGTATTGATTCTAACGTTTCATAATCATGTCCGTACTACTGTAGAAGAAAGTCGGTCGTTCCCTTTCCTAATGACTTAGAGTGCTGTAATCTCTTAGAAACTGACCAAAAACCGACTGCTTTCTCACCTGTCTTAACTTCAAACGATGTTCCTTACATCTAACCTCATAACCCATACTATTACATTTACTTTTATGAACAAACTTGGAAGTTACTAACTCGCATGATGTTTCTAGAAACGAGTCTAACGTGGCGATTGTAATCTTTGTCTAAAGATTTTCTTATTCATTGTTGCAGAAACATCAATTACTTAAACTTCCTTTCAAAAGGGACAGTCCAATTCCTTTAAACTAGAGCCTGAGGTTGCAAGAGTTTTAATCATGAAGACTACTTGCTGCACATTTTACATCTAGCTTGAAAAAAAAATGTACTCGTGACTAACAACAGAGATGTGTATAGAATTAATAATTTGAGAGATTTTTCTGTTTTTGTACAGGTAGGTTTTGTGAAAACATTATATTTACTGAATATGAGTTTCTCTCGTCATTCTCATACGCGATTAATATAAGTGTTTAGAACTTTGTGCGAAAAACTGCATTAAGTACGTTTATTTCAAGGGCTAATAATGAACGACAATTCCAAAATCCGATTTTTGAAACTGATTAAGTTTGCCACAAAAGAATTTCATTTTCTGTTAAGTTTTTTTTTTTATGATCAGGTCGACAGTGTCTCTATGGGCTCGAGAACTGCGCCATCTTTAGTCAACTTATTTTTGTTTTCATGAAAAACAACGGTTGGAAAATTGCTCGGAACAATTTAAACCTGTTTACTGTCATACGTATGTTGACGATACCTTCACCATCTTTAAGAACTCTGATCAAGATTCCCAATTTTTTAAATATCTTAACATTAAACACAACAGCATAAAGTTTATTGTAGAAGATCAGTAGGACGATAAACTTCCTTTTTAAATACCTTAGTTAGTACCAATAATGGAGGATTCTGATGTGAAATTTATCATAAGAAAACATCCATAGATTTAGGTTTTAATTTTTAAAGCTTCATTTCGAATGTCTTTAAATAAAATTTAGTTGAAATATTATTTCACCGTATATATGAAATATCTAGCACTTACGAAGTTATGCATAAAGGATTTACTAACATCAAGGATTTTCTATGCAAAAATGTTTCCATGAGATATGACTGACAAAATATTTCGTTCTTATTTGAAGTTTTTGTAAAGTTAGTTCGACTGAAATATACGTTTTAGTCACCAACTTCCCATTTATTGGATTAAATAAAAACCATTTCCATCTCTTTTTAGTACTCTGTCCATATTAGACAACCTATGACTTTGTATTTCACAGAAATTTCTGTCAAGAAAATTGTCTACATTCAGCCAGGTTTCGGCTATTCCCATTATATCAAAATCCTCTTTTCCGACCGGTGCTCTAAGTCAACCATTTTATTTCTTATACCTCTAGCATTAGCATAATAACAGTTTAGCCTGCCATTAACTCTATAAGAACGTTAAAACATACAACTATAACTATTATTTTTTGTCTCAGAGTTCAAATTTTCCATCTCTCTGCATGTTAACATTAAGTACATCTGTGAACACCAACAATGCTCTGCTTTACCCTTTCTTGAAACGTGTTCAGTAAACAAGGACGTTTTTATACCGGTTGTTATCAGATACTAACCTACATTTGACTATACACCCACTTTGGCAGTTTTTTGTTTGTTTTTTTGTTTTTGATTCGGAAGAAAACCTTGTGAAATGTCTTGCGGTAGTTTTCATGCCCTTCCCTTGAATATTCCGTATTCTATCATTTTCATGCACACAAATTAAGCTACTCTTTCTTGTAGGTATTATGTGTGAAATCAATAAATCCTAGTTTATTTGAAGAAAAAAAAATACGCGATTAGACAAACTCGCATAGACTAACTTTATTTAATAAAACTACACGTGAAGTAAACAATAAACTAATGGTATTTATAATAGTGTGCAGGGAATGAGTAAGTTATGAACGTTCAGTGTATGACACGGTTTTACGAGTTGAAACAAAGAAAGTAACAAAAACAAAGCTCGTACTAAAGAAAAAAGTAACTAAACGGTGTTTGTAGCAGCCTATGAAATGAACGAAGCTAAATTATTGCAAACTTAACTGAGTTGTTACGGCAAACTTAGCTGAATATGCAGAAATGTCTTAATGCGTGTTCACGGTATTTAGACCTAAAGTCTAGAAAGCCCCTTTTTATAGTAAATTACACGTGGATTAACCTTTTTTATGTGAAATACTTTGCAAATAAGAAAAACTGAAGTTGTAATTGAAGCTAGTCGTCACTTGATGACAATGATATTGTGCCATATTCGTTGCATTGAAAAATTTGACTAAGCAGAAACATGCCAATACGTCAGAGGTGGAATATAGTTACATTACAATTAGCAAATATAAAACTGTTGTTTTTATTTTCACTTTATTTATGTCTTCGTTAAACTATATCACCGGATCACAAACATTATACTAGAATGCGTTATTAATTTCGTGTTTTTGTCAATCTATAAATATTAAGTTTCAAGTAGTAAAACCGTTGGCGCTGTTACGACTGATAAATATCAAGATAGAGGCTGTGATATTTATTTATGACACCCATATAATAAATACTTCTTCTAAAAATTGTGCAGTCCTACAGGTCACAGATGTGCAACAATCATAGCACACAATTGTGCAGTCCTACAGGTTACAGATGTGTAACAATCATAGCACACAATTGTGCAGTCCTACAGGTTCTTGAAGACCTATAAAGGCTTTTCGAGGCGACAGATAATTAAACGTGTTTTCTTTCTCGGAGTTAAGGAACTGTGTTGGAGCACTAGATTACGAACCTTGACATTAATAGATTTTGAAGGGAGGGTTGTGGGTTTGGCCCTCCTACAGTTTCAATAAGAAATAAAACTTTTTCTCCTCTTGTGGTTGTATATCTGTCGTATAATCACTAAAGTACGTGAATTATGTTCGTTTTCTATGTTTTCCTTCAAATTCAAAATCCAAATCCGTTATTAAATACAGGAAACTTATGAAAACCTTATTCCGTTATCTAACCGTGCATCCAGGCAAGCCATTAAAAGTTACTTAAAGGAAAATTTCTGAAATTATTATTTATAAGTCCAGTGAATTTATATGCGAGTCAAAATGTAAAACATTAACGGGTACATACAAACCGAAATCGTGCGCGTAAATTAAATAAAATCAATTAATTTTTCTTTCTTTTTTTTCTTCAGATTTACTTATTGACACAATGATAAAGGAAGGCCTCTCTCCTTACGTAGCACTGTTGATGTGCAAAGACATAAAGAAGATAACGGAATACATTATTTAACGTTACAGTATTAAAAGTTGAAAGTTAACGAGCAATGACATCAGTAGGTCTATATTAAGAAGGCAGCCAGTCAAGATCACCACGAGTTTATTGTACGGCTTTGAACCGAATACGGAAATTGTCTATTGCATTTATAACTCGTTCACATTTGAAAGTGCGAAGCGTCTACAACGACATAGCTTCGCGAACCCTGGTCCTTACGATACATAGCTTATCACGTTAACTATTAGGCCACGCCCAGCCCCGTACTGCGGATAAAATGGGATTTTAATTGTTTTTGCAATGTCTGGTAATAATGGCATTAATAAAAATTACACTACCAGTAATATAAAAAATCGTAATGTAAAAATTACAAACTTACACTGTAGTTTTTCCTTTTTCCGTTTATAATGTTTCACGTTTTTCACCTACTTTATTATTGACGACATTTTTCCGAGATTTCTGTTGGTAGTCATGATAGTCTAACCTAGCTTACGAGTTGCGATATCGAACGAAAGGCTTCTTGGGCAGTGACTTGCAGCAAAACTGGATGATATGAAATGATAATTTGTACACCTCTGATTTGACGTACATAATCTAAGAGGGATGTGAAACAAAATCTGTAGTCTAACTTAACTTTTATCACAAACATTCTTTATTTGGTCTGTGTATTTTTGTTAATATGATTGAATATTTTCATAAGAAACATAACCGTTTCTGAGCTCTGTGATCTAAGAAGTAGGGCTTGTCTTGGCTTGAAGCAGATGATTTGAATATTATTGTTATAAAGGATAAGTTATAAAGTTGTGTGTTAGTAAAAGAGAAAAAAAAAGGTAATTAAGATTATTGTTGTTGTTTTTAATGCTACTGAATGGTCAAGGGCGTTGTTTGGTATGTTTCTTTGTGACAATAGTGCATTTACTTTCCTTGTATTTTTAAGACAAACTCTAGCTAATTGTAGGTGGCACTTGACGCTAACTAGCTGGAAGGCTGGCTTTCAAATGACCATTCACACCATGTATAGTATGCGTTTCCCTGTCAGTAGGAGTACGATCGGAGGCGTTCACTTTAACGAAAAAATCGTTTATTTAAACGGAAGTGGACTTTTTTTTTATATATTATTTATGGGTAGAAGCTGGGAGGTTGTATCGCATTTTACAAGTAATCTACTTTTGCTACATTATTGCAATTTTTATTTTGTCATTGGGTACATTATCTGATGTAATTAATAAAGGTGGATAAAATTTATAATCAATAGTTTGTATTGTTTGACCTTGCATTTGGTATTATGAGTTGCAACCATACCCAGAGTCACCCTTGGATGTTGAATAGTAGGCGGCCATGGGTGATTCTTGGTTTAAACATCCAATATAATTGTTTTGTTTCTCTTGTGAGCTTTATTTATAATTATTATTACTATCATGTTTTTCGTCACTGGTTGGTTCATTGAACTAATATTTCGCCTATTTACAGATATACTTTCTTTGGAACTATTTTTTTTTATATTACTATTATTATTCAAGCAACTTCAGTTTAAATCTCAGCTGTGAAGTAACTGCCAGATGGTATTAATATATAAAAAAAACCCTTTCTCTCTCTATTAAAATGGATAATCTTTATTGTGTTTTGTTTAAAAACAAGGACTTTCGGTATTTACTTGTTGTGTTAAGTTAACTACAGCAGACAAGTCTATAAGCAAACAAAGTTGTTGTTTTTCCTTAGTGCAAAGATACACAATGGACTATCTGTACTTTGTCTACCACGGAGAATCGAACCCTAGAGTTAAGTGTTTTAAGTATGTAAACTTACCGCTGACCCATTGGAAGATAAAATGAGAGGTAAAAATTAATTGTATTATAAAGAAGTCATTTAAAGACCTAAGCTGCACGAGTAAAACGTACTATCGTCACAAACTTATACCATACGTATGAGTATCTTTAAACTTCCTGCTAGTGTGAAATATCAGATTTATTGTTACTTGCATATTTCACAAATAAGGGACCTCTCAGTTCATTGTAAATAAGAACTTTATTTGGTGACTGTTTCAGCTGCTGTCAAAGGTCGTTTTGAATAGCATTATGCATTAAAAAAAAGTTAAAAGAATAAATCAATCCATGGACAAGTATTTTGTAGCAGAGTTGTTTTAACGCGTGTTGTTTAGTTCTTGGTATGTATGTAAGTCGTGCATTTTGTAGAGTTTTTATTGCATGTGTTGCACCGAAAGTGATCTGAAAAAGGAACAGAGTTATTTAGGTATTTACTGGAATGCAGTCAAAAGCAAAAAACTGATAAAATACATAGAACAACGCCACAAAACTGCTAAACTTACACTAAATATTAGTATTCAAGATTATTTGTTTCTTTGCTGCTGAATTTCGCCCAAAGCTACTAGGAGGAGGAATATTTGTGCTAGCCGTCATTTATTTTGAAGAGATAAACTAGAGGGAAGGCAGATATTATTAAAATAAACGTATTCATTATTTATGTATCAATTTTGTAAAAGTTTCCTTGAGATTAGTTTGCAATAATTACAAGTTAACTTATTTATAAACTTACGACTCTTTTGGATGTATAACTGTTGAGGTCTGATAACTTTACATACCAACTTGCGTAATGTAATGTAATTAAATTTTTAAGCTATGTCCAGAAACTTTAATATAGTTGATACATTTGTCAGACATTGAGTCTGGCAAATCCCAGGTTTGTTCTATTTGGTTAAGGTCTGAACTACATTCACTGGAGATCTGAGCTTTTTCTCTTCTCCAAATAAGCTTGATATTTCTTAGAAGCGTGTTTGGGGTCATTACCTTCTTGAAAAATGAAATTCTGACGATTCAGCTTCTATCCAGAGGATATAACAAGATGATGTAAAGTGATATTTATGTTGATTCATGATTATATCAATTTTGTAACATCATTAGTAGGTTTTGCGCCCCAAACCATCACACTTCCTCCTGCATGTTTTACTTTCCGTAGGAAGAACTCCTTCAACCATTCATTGACTCTTCAGTGAACATATACACGCCTTTGGAACCAAACAGTTCATCTTAAGTACGGTAGTAGTTACAGTAGGAATGGGGCGGATACATGCAATACAAACTATTTACTCATATACACATTTCACAACTAAATAATAAATCTTCAAACGTATTTGAGAGACACCTTTAGGTGATAAATAAACCACATACAAAATTACAAGTTAAAGAATCATTTGAGAAGGTCGGAGTAGGTGCAAAAAAAAAAATTAAAAAATCACAAAACCACAAATTTCTCAGTTTAATTGACTGACTGACATTGTTGAACGCTTCTAGTGGTGTAACAAACAGACTTATTATAGTTATAAGTGCACCAAATAGAACAATAGCACAAAAATCATGTGTTAGTGCTAGCATTTTTCCACACTAAACATCAGCAAAAAGAGCTATTTGACGTACGTCAGGTAATACCTTGAATAGGGACGACATTTGAAAATACATACGTCTGGTCACTCTCTCCTTTACTAAATAGGTGTGGTAAAATAAAACAGTAAAGGGGTGTGATCTACAGCACTATGTGACAAGCTCTGAGTAGTATGAGGTATGCTAACGTAGGGTGAGCCTTGAGAGAAGCTTCACTATCTAGGCTAGAAGGCAAGCTACGCTCTTCTGCAAGTGATTTATAATACGTAATGTAATTTAAGTCAAGTTTGCATTCATGAAGCATTTAATATGTAACGTAATATTACGGTGCACACCCACGCTGATGAATACGAACGAATGAACGGTGCATAAGATCATTTTACCTTGTATGAAAAAAAGTACATGAACAAGTGGAAAAAAATATTCAAAAATTAAAAGTGTAGGAACGTGTTCACCAAAAAAGTGAGGAAACAAGGTAGGAATGGGAGAACAGCCGATGTCTTTTACAAATTTTTTAAAACTCCAACCAGCATCAAGTAAAGATTTAACCCTGAGTTTCTTGAAGATTGTTAATTCTCTCTGTTTTGGAACTTTAATGGCATCATCACTCTATATTAATTGTACTAATGGGTGCTTTTAAAACACAAAATCGTCCCTTATATATATCCACGTGTACTTGCATGAAAAGTCCAGAATGTGAAAATCTCAAACTTTCGTCAGTGATGACTAATAGCAATCATTTGTGACAAAGTTGTACTGTTTTGTATTTAGATTAGACATCTTGTCGATTTTTAAAAAACTATTGCACTTTATGTCTGTGTTGGTTTTCTTAATTTTATGGAGGGTATGTAACAGTCTTTTTTGACTCGTTCACTCAGGTCATAAAGATCCACAAACATAAAATTCAGTGACAAAAGCTGTCCGCGTGTTTCTGACAACAGTATGTAACATAATCCAGAAAATATATGTCTGTAAAAATGACACAAGTCACGTGTATACACGTTGTTTTCATGACTAATACATTCAATCTTTGCATACGTCAAGAAGCTGGAGAAAGAAATGGGCATTCATGCTGATCCATACAACACGCCAGTGAAGTTGCAAGATGCAACACCAAATGATTTTTGTAATCAGACGGGTACTAGGAAATCAATGTACTTGTACACTAGGTAAATTATTGAAAGCATGCATGGAGTAGTGGTGTGATGTTTACACAACAGTCTTACCATGGAGTCTTTTCTAATGGAAATTATGTTGCAGGGCGTATACCAATATGCCTGGTCGTCAGGTAGAGCATGGTTGAACGTGGTAACAATCAATGTAATAACTAGGTGAGGTTCTAAAATTATTTTAACACACTGAACTTCTGTAATTGTGCATTGTTGTGGCATAATGTAAAGTATTGGTGCACGTAAGTTACTTTAACAGTAATTGATGGCTTACATTTATCAATAAAGAAAATTACAAGCTATCTTCTGTAATTTCATTGAACTCTTGTCTTCAAACAGACAAAATACTTTATTTAGAGGAAATCTTTAGTGATTTTGGGTGTAATCAAATTATGCAGTACTTTGAGCTACCTACAAATGTTATAAAGATTAACAGCTGTTAAAGTACAAATTAGGTAATAAAAACAACACAAATTTACAAAAATATAAAGTTTATTACCCGATTAGTTTCGACGTGCGTCGTTTTCAAGGGTATAGTGTGTGAGAAAGTGACATTTAACGAGTATTATTTTCTGTCCGATTTTATTCATGCTTGTTCAGTTGAAGATTGTTTTTCATAATGGATTCGGTTGAATAACATGTGTTATGTACAGTCGACTAAATGAATAATAGATCAGTAAAGTAACTAGGTTATGGGCGAAAATAATTTCAATGAACAAATAAAAAAAAAAAAAACTAAATTTTAAATTACACTTGTAAGTGACTAATCACGTGAAAAGGTAGTTTAGATATTTTAACACAAATATGTTAAAACATGAACAATCGAAGAGATTGCATACCCACCCCCCTCCGTTCCTTTTACAGATTGCATGTGTTTATATCGGAAAACGTCAAATTTCACCTTCGAAAACTCAAAATCACTCTCGGATCCAGAATGATCAACGATCCGGAGATTTTTTTTTTCATTATAGTGTGATGAGGAGTCTTATGCCTTTATGAAATTTGGTACAAATCAGGTCACACTCCACAGAGCTATTAAACCCAAACCACGAAAGTGCCCAATCTACCCATTATATATTTAAAAAAAAATGCTTCAAAGTGATCCGGATTTCGATCCGGACAAAATTTGGGGAGAACTGTCCCATCTTGTGTAAAATTTTCGTGTACATCGGTCAATTAGTTTCGAGATAAGGGCACGCAAACACACACACGATTGCAATACCTTCACTCCCCCCCCCCTTCCGGTGACGTTGGTAAAAATAACCTGATTTCTCTGTACCCCAAGGCAAATAAATAGTACATAATTAAATTGATATCATAACATTGCATACAGTCGTGGACAATTTTATATCGGTAAGTAAAAAAATTAGAATAAGAAATTTTTTTTAATAATAACAGAATCCAATAGTTAGTGTCTCATATACTGTTGCCGCAAATATTTTGTATATAAACATATCATAACTCCCTCCTACTTTCTTTTAGCCTGTCCTCGATCTTGATTAAAATAAAAGCATACACTCAAATCACAAATGCATTTAATGTCCATCATAATTTCACAAGAACCATAATCTTAGACAAAACTCAAACAATTACAAAAATTACATATTCAAAATACATTACACACATGAATATACTATATGCTTTAACACATAAACAGTCAGTCACTGGCGTATATGATGCTGATTGTTGCCATCATCATGATCCACCAGACTGATTTTTCTTTAATTGATCCTCCAACTCCCTTTAATGAGACCTATCTTTATGGTCAAGTTAATTACAAATTACATCTTCCCACCACGTTGTTTTCTTCTTTCGACCTCCCCATCAAAGATCGATCATTCAAGATCTCCATAACACTTCAGATGACCACAATAGGTCAACTTTCGTTTGACAATATCCGGAAGAAGTGTATAATTGTTAAGTTGAAATTCTTTAAGCAACAATCGATTGTTCTGCCTTGACATTATCATAAGATGTCTGTATAAATCCTCTTACAATTAACAAAACAGTCATTTTCACCAATTTCAGCTTAGTTCGTGTTAATGTGCCTGTTTTACCAGATTGTCTTAATACTCGTTAACACTTTACCAGATAACGTCAGCCTGCATTTGATATCATTCAAGTATATATCTGCTTTGTAGAACACTTTAATACATCCTCTATGATTTATATCAAGCAAGAAACCATTTCCATCATATTGTGCATCTTCTACTATGCTCTTAGGTTTCTTAACATTAAGAAACAGAACAAGCAATACACAAGTAATAACTACAGTTATACATTACCTATCAAAAGGAATGACCTTTTACACCAAAAAATCAAAATATATGTAAGTACTTCTGGAGCTGCTTCAAACCTGTTGAGTTCTTAAGTTTCTTCAATCCCTTGCCCCACCATAAATCGGTCCACTCTTCATTGCCTGTGTCAATTATAAATGAAAAATCAAAATATATGTAAGTATGTCTGGAGCTTTATCAACTCTTTTGAATACTTCTTAAGCTTCTTCAATCCCTTGCCCTACCATAAATCTGTCCACAATTCATTGCAGCTTCTTCATCTGCTTCATCTTTCTAATTGTAGTAGCCACCGTCTTAGCACAGTATCAGCTGGGCTGCTAGCTGAGTCAGGTACTTTCTCTGGGTAAGCTCACATCAGTACTTGATTGTGCTGGTCCTTTTTTTTGTGGGCATTGGAATCGAAGATCTACTGCAAAATTACGGAAATGGATAGTTATTGACAGGTGAATGAAGTCCTTTACTCAGCGCAATCACATTCTCCAACTCGTGGAAATGTTAGTTTTATTCAACATCATAAATTGATTTAAAAGGGAACAGAACTTTTACTATTTATAATACAAAAGAGAGTCAGTATTGATCATCTTAACATTGGTCAGGAATCCAGTTTATATCGCAGACTGACACGAGATGCAACATCAAAGTCACATCACTAGTGTAATTTCGGAATGATGAAATAAAAACAGTATACACTGTTGAATTCATTCAGACAGTGATGAATGAGAACATGCCTTTGTCCATATGCCACTATTGGTCAGTCCAGATTTATAAGTTGGTTCACTCTAAAGTTTTATTGTTCAACATTAGGATAGACACAGTTAATTTCAATTCCTTCAGAACTAAACACAAATAAAACTAAAGCTCGCTCTTATATGATTGGATTGCCAAAGAGTTACTACCTATTACAATTCCTATGCTGTTTTCTGGAAGGATCAATGACTTTAGAAACTGTTAATCTTTCTCACTTCTGAAACCTGTAAGCTTTGGCAGTGGTAGCACCTAACTTCTTGCTCACTTGCAATACGATATTTTACTAATAATAGAATGACAAAGGGAAGGGAGAGCTACTATTTGCAATATATTTTTAAAAGTAAAAATAAAAGATATAAAAAATGCCTAGTCCACACGAAATGAAAATCACTGCCGATGAAAGTCGGGTTCTACTGCTTTGAATTCTTTTAATTCAACACAATGAACTTCACAATGACAATGAATGTAAGTAGAAATGGAATACCAGCTTTGTACTATTTGACAAATATGATCGTCAATAAATAAACCTATTCAGACTTTCATATCCAATAGAAAATATACCCCCAAAATATAATTTGTCAGTAGTAGACAGGGCCGAGCAGAAGGACATCAAGAAATAAATTGACTGCCCTTTATAACTAGTAGCAGGCATAGCCAAACTAGCTTGTCCTATTGTGTTGCTATTTTTGGTCCACCAAACCTAAAACTGAAAACTTAAAAGAATAAAGAAAGAAAACTATACCATAAATGACAAGTTTCACGTGAAATGTTAGGATACCTGTAGGTTTGCTGCAAAGTAATTATTATGTTGTATTGTGCACCTGAGGTCCTGAAGTTTACATTTCGTTATCACAACAAAAATTCATGCTCTCCACTTTAGGGTCGTGAGTGAATTACAAGAGTGATGTCAAATCCCACTACTCAATCTGACAGGAGTTAGTGGTAAGTGGTGTTGACTAGCTGCTTTCCATTTGGTCTATCACTTGAATAGCTTTACACGAACTTCATCAAACAAACCTGCAAGTTATATTAACTTCAAATATAACTATAAAACTCGTACATGCTGCTTGCTGTAAGATGTGTGCTATTCATATAATATGCCCGCATCATGGAGATATATATATATATGTGTGTGTGTGTGTGTGTGTGTGTGTGTGATTATAGGTGATTAAGGGGTAAAGAGATAGAAGACCAACAGATAATTGACAGGAATTTAAGAGAGAAGTTAGAAGAAAGGGATATATATATCCATGTATACTGTTTTAAGTTGCATGTCCATTGTTTTAACTTGGCAGTTTCCTCTAGCAAACAACTAACACGATGATTATGCTAGATTTAGAAAGTTTATTAAAGTAGTCCTAGAAAAACTAGAATAATGGTTAATGTTAATGATCGAGAGACTTTCTAAATATCTAGAAACAAGGACATATAATAAATACAAGAATTAGTCAGTTCCAGTTAATTCAGTGATTGAGAAGTTAGTGAAGTATTCAGAACAGGGTTCATTATTCTATATATTCAGTTATTTGATCGATTAGCCGTGAAAAGTGTACAAGTAAGCTTATTTGTACGTTAATTGTAGTAAATAGTA
Source organism: Limulus polyphemus (assembly GCF_000517525.1). NCBI lineage: Eukaryota > Metazoa > Arthropoda > Merostomata > Xiphosura > Limulidae > Limulus > Limulus polyphemus. Next base: position 59,889 of record NW_013669324.1, read on the forward strand.
CCATTATCAAGTAAATTTCTGTGTATGAGTGACAGTAGCCTGTAACAAACGTTAAGGAAGAAATACACTATTTTGTTATTGCTGCATGAACTGAGATTCATATTATTTCTCACAAATAATATAAAAGAACCTACACAATGAAGAAAAACACATAACTAATGTCAGAATTTGTATTATTTAGGTGCAAATAAAATATAACTATTCAATTTCAACATGACAATCAAATCCAGAAGAGAGGTAGAAGCTTTGCTACAGATGGTGAAACAATTAAGGGGTAAAGAGATAGAAGACCAACAGATAATTGACAGGAATTTAAGAGAGAAGTTAGAAGAAAGGGGTATACTATTAAAGAACAATTAAAAACAAAAGTAAATCTGATTGAAGACAAGATCAATAAAGATAGTACAGATGTATTACAATAGCAACATTGAATAAGTGAAAAGCTAGGTGCAGAAAGACTTCAACTAAATACAAAAAACCTATGAAGTAAGACTAACAGCAAGATAAGTGAAGCAGAAAAGAATACCCGTGACACAATGAAACATCTGGAAAACGAATTGGTTAATGCAAAGATTTAATCAGCCACATCTCTCTCTCTCTCTCTGCATCTACCCAAGAAATTCAACCTAAATTTCTGTTTTCTACAAAATATGAATTAGGACTGCAGGACATTCTTGAACTACTCTAGCTATGACACTGCCAAATCAATCTACAGAATTTGACTGGCCAGTCCAACAGCATTGGACATTTGAGAAACCATAGGACTGTGGTGTAAAGGTACTATGGAGGACATGTAAGGCTCAGTTCACAACAATTTCCAAAGTGAACAGATGAAATAGTGAACAACCAACTCTTCATCTTGCTGCCCATTTAAGAAGGCCAGCTTCTAGATGAGAACTGTAACAACTCTCCATTACGTTTGGGGTGACACACCAGCAAGAAGTATCAAGAGCAAATTTCCAGAACAGGGTCTGGAGGAAAGAAGAGACCTTAGCTGAACTTGCAGAAGATTTGGAGAGATTGTCCAATTACGTTACCCAGCTATTCCTCATGAACTTATGGATCTGTTAGCACATGCCATTTACAAATATCATAACAGACGAGTATATGAGATGTAATTTGAGGCAAAGTAAGAGTAAATCTTTAAAAGAAGCTGTCTAGTTGGCGATGGAACTTGAATCCACTAAAGTCGCAGACAAACAATTAAAGACACCATCTGAAAGTTATTGGATCATTAGATCGAGTACTACTGGAACAAAAACTCCTTCTGACGATAGTTTAAAAGAACCGAAATGATTAGTTAGATAGCTAGTTATGCAGAATGGAAGAAATAGACCACAGAAAAATAAGTACTTCAAGTGTAACTTTAATGAACATATTGCAAGGAACTGTAAATTAAACCCTAGAGGAAGTTGTTATAATTGTTGGAAATACGGCCATTGCAGCTAGGACTATAAGGAATCAACATCTGTTACTATGCCAAGAAGCCAATACCCTGAGGATGTATCACAAAGCCCAATGAAATCAAAGGAACAAAACAAAGCTAATCAAACGTCAAAGTAACTGGTACTAGCTGGATGTATTGGACGAACCTCATTTGGTGATACTGAATTTATCCCAAACGAGACGAGAAGTTCATTGGTTGAGGCAAATCGTCCACGAAACTATGGGTTTATTGGTGGAAAAACATTGCAATATGTTGATCAAAACTGGCTTTGTAGTTATGATTATTTGATCTGATTTGTTAAGGAAAGATGAGAAATTCTCTCCAAAGGTAAAGAAAGAAGGCGAATTGGTGTGAACATCAGTTGGAAATAATATTCCAGGAAAGTTGAAAGTTACTCTTACTGTAGGAAGCTTCTCTATACCTCCTAAAGTGTGGATGACTGTCACCAAGAAAGAGTGCATATTGAGAACTGACTACATGAAGAGATAATGATGTAAAGTTCAAATAGCTTTACAGTATGTGACCAAGAAATCCGTATGTATACACAACAATTACTATATCAGAGACTGAAATTTCAATGACAACAGGAAGAGTGGTCATCATACCACCTATAAGTGAAATACTCATATCAGAAGTTATTAGCAGAAATTCTACATCTGGTGACTGGATCATAGTGGAACCAGCTACTTCATCGTGTTCTGAGGGATCGATGGTTGTAACAGCTCTCGTAAATCTGAAGAATAAAGAGAGAGACTTAAAATTAAAAGTTGCTTTTGTGTTAATGCTAATAAGTCTAGATTTCATCAATGTGGCATGGTATGGCTGGACAATTCCTATTGCAAGGAAAGATGGACTCTAAAGCTAAGCAGGTGCTGGGCGGGACTCATATGCTGTAATGAAAAAAATAGATATGAAGGGGCAGTGTTGTAAACTATATTTTCCATGTTTTAACTTAGTTATTTGCTAGAGAGAGCTGCTAACGTTATGATGATACTAGGTGTAGAATGTTTATAAAAAGTAGTCCTAGAATACCTGGAAAGTTCGTGAATTGTAATGACTGAAAAACTTTGAAATATCTAGAAACAATGACATTATAAATTTGAAAATCGGTGAAGCATTGAGTCGGTTTCAGTTCATTCAGTGATTCAGAAGTTATTTTAGTATTGAAAACAGTATTAGTTATCACACAAGTTTAGACACTTGATAGATTGCATGTGAAATTATACAATAAGTTTATTTGTACCGTACTTTAAGTTACTAGAACCATTAGCGAGTAAGTTTCTAATGAAAGTGAAAAAGTTATCTATGAGTTTAGGTTTATAATTTGTAAGGAAGAAATATACTAATATCTTATTATTACGTTGAGTTGACTTCACATTATTTTCACCAAATGATTTAATAGAACCTACTCAATGAAAAATACGTTACAACAAAACACACTAAGTTGAAGTAAGAAAATATGAAACTCAGGTGATCTGTGTGGATACATTTTAAGGCTTGAAAAGCAAAAGTTTCAGCTACCTTTTGTTTTCGTGATGTCATAGTAATTCTAGCTGCTGGGCAGTTTCAGCTCACTTCTAGTTGGAAATATGCTAGAAGTCGGTGGTTCTGCCATGACTAGACTTCCAAGTAGGCCTGCTACCCACTCATATTTCTATGACCTGTCACAGATGGTCATGTAAGTATTAGCTGGTTTAAGGTAAGCAACAATGGCTCTCCAATCTACTTGACCGCTGGTTCCTGATCTAACTGTTGATGTACATTATTTTGCACATCAATCATTATTGCATAGACGTTTTATGTGATCTTATACAAAATGTTGAATATCTTTCAGTCTGTACAGGGCAACAATTATAATTATTACTTCTCAACTGAACATTAGCAAGTTCAGAGGGAAGCCAGTAAATTGTTCTTCCATTACTCAGTAAATCTTCATAATATAAGAGATAATGATCTCAGTTGGCTCAATCCAAGTTAACAAATCAGGGGCCGACTTAACATAATCCAAATCTTTCATTACTCTCATTATATAAAACAAATGACAGTAGTCGTTTGTACTATGATTGCTATGAATCTCTTCCTAAGTGGATGCCTGGAAGATTGTCATTAAATAAATTGTAAAGCAGTTATCTGCACTTCCATAACTTTAACTGAGTCTGATGCGAAAGAAAGATGCTGGACAATTATTAAACACAGTGAAACAATATTTACTTACTAAGATACGGGTAAGGCTTAAAACACAAATGTAAATATGTGCCTTTGCTGTAGGATTAAAGATTATGTTGAGTTTAGATAGAAGTTGAAGCTATTAAGAGTTCAAGTTAAAATTAGAAACTGTATTAAGCCCAATCAAAAGTTAAAGTTGAAACTCAGTGTAGATAAATTGTGGAATTGTTCTCAAGTTGTCTCGGATTGCAAAAACATGGCATTATATACAAAGAACAATATAGCCAGTTTGCCCAGGGCATGGACGTTATCCACGTGACTGAGAATTACTCTCAGTTCCAAAACTATGAAACAAGGGCTGTTATAACCTCAGAACATCATCCGGATTGCTAGCAGAAACAAATCACTGCATTTGGGTACAACATGTATGTTACAGCCATATTTCCTACTACACAGTTCGTGCGATACCTAGTTGAGTAACCCAGCTCCATGTGTAATCGAGATTAGAACTTGGTTGGCCTACTTTCTATATTAGGAGCAATACATGCTCTGTATTACTTTTTTAAACTTACATATTAATTAAGGAAGTATAAGACATGTGGTATAACTGCATACCATATATATCCTTTCTACATCCTGATATGAATGCAATTAGTAAAATTGATATAGTGATATTCCTTGTTGCCATCCAGTCTTTAAGTTATAAAAAGTCTACAAATCTTTTGTCACGGGGATTTCAAGATCAATAGCAGCGTCACAGTTTGTGCCCCACACCTGTATGTGTCAGAGTGATGAGATACCATGCTTCATTACCTTCCAATTAGTTGTACAAGTACCAAATGTTGTGGCCATTCATGATGCTTTCACAATTAAACGAAGGTAATAATTGACCTTGTATAGGAAAAATTGTGCCCAAGTTATGCCTTAGCCCTTCAGTTGCTCTATGTGAATCATTTGGACATAAATCATTGTTTTCAATTCCCAAGTAGTATTATCTTTCCCTGTAGTTCTTGACATCATTGCTGTAACCATGGTTTTTGTAACAATTATGATGCCTTAGGTACTGGTTCATGCTTTAATTATATTGTGTTCCTAAAATGTTATCTAAATTGAACCATATTTTCTGGATGAATGAAGTTCAGTGATACATGATTGATTTTGATAATGTACTGTTATCTATAAATGTAGTGCTTAACACAAAGAGTGATGTTTAGCAGTTCATCCTTCGTGATTCAATAATTATGTTTTGTAGTTCTAATCTGTGATTAAAATACACAGTCGCATGCTTTGTGCCATATTAAACCTGCAGTAATGCTGCTATGATGCCACTATAACTGACATCTGATTCTAGGATGAATGAACTGTTCTGCTAGGGATAAACAATGCCTAAACTATAGGTCACATTTAAGTTCGCGTATTCACGACTTTATAAAATGCTGTTTTCTTTAAAGAGATGTCCAAAATCTTCAACAATATGATGGAAAGCCAAGAAAGCCTTAGAATTATTTGTTTCATTTTCAAGTGTGTTTCCTTGTATGTTGAAACTTGCTACCAAACAACAGAGAAAATACACTGTTTCCATAATAAGCCGTATAAAAGTGGTTGAGGCATTAGACAGGCTGAAATACTGTACATGGAACTAAAGCAGTCTATCATCTGACTTCATTATCCACTTGTATTTCCCAGTAGTCAGACACAAGATCTAGTGTGTTAAACAGATGGAATCCTTCCATTACATCTAGACATTCACGGGTGCATGTCTAGAAAAATGTAATGTGTATTAATGACATTCATCTGCCAAAATTCCACGCATAACCTTCGTATTTTTCGTTGTCTGCAAACAACATAGGAGACAATGAAGAACATTGTGATGTTGCATTACTTTATACCCCAACAACCAATAATGTTTGTACACCGGCTATGTTGTAAAAGATTTCTCAGAAACTGTTTACTTGGATATATACCCTAATCACCGTCTATTTGATAAGTTCTTTCAGTAACATTCTTAATTCCTCATGCTGATCTTTGTGAAGATTGTTCTCATAATCATCCATTACTGGTCTAAAGTGTACTGGATGTCGTGGTTAAGATTATGCTAGCTGTTCACTTACAGCTTACAAAAATAATGTTCTTCATGTTGTTAGTCTATAGGCAAATTTCCATAATTACAAAATTGGGAATATTACACTTAAAGCAGGCATAGTATTGTCTGGACAGAAAACAGTATATTTCATGCTCTGCTTGCAGACTATCTGTCAGTATAACCACATGTGACTGCTTATGCAGTAGAAGGTATTGTAACTTCTTGTTTACACACCTAAACAATACACTGTTCTTCAGTAAGGTTTTGTTTGCATTGTATAGCCTTATAACAAAGTTGAAGCTTACCTGTTCTACAGACCATGTTAATATTACGTCGTC